>NC_142682.1:9948247-10075747 GCF_964200805.1 Pocillopora damicornis
CCAGCTCATTTGAGACATAAATAGTTACACTTGCTGAAACTGTAGAACGGTACAAAATGCACACACTAACTAAATTAATTAAACTGGTTACAATGCCTCAAATAAGCTGAAACGGTTCAACTAGCTTAAAAACTAGTTGAAGTACTTCAAGCAATGAAGATGGATTGGGCAACTTATGAAGCTCTATGCTAGTTTAACTATTTAGCAAGTTGAACCACTCAGGAAAGATTGTGTTCTATGTGATATTAAATATAGTAAGCTAATTTGACTATTTTCACTTCTTCAAGGAATTAAGATAGATTTTGACTGGTTTGACTATTTAATCAGTTGAACTAATAAAGTCAGTTTGACCATTCTAACTACTTGAGCCGATTTAGCTTAATTTTTTAGTTTGTGGAGTTGATTCATTGAAGCTAATTTGGCCATTTTAATTATTTGATAGACTGGTTTGACTATTTAATCAGTTGAACTAATAAAGTCAGTTTGACCATTCTAACTACTTGAGCCGATTTAGCTTAATTTTTTTGTTTGTGGAGTTGATTCATTGAAGCTAATTTGGCCATTTTAATTATTTGTACCAATTAAATTAGATTGTGTAGTTTGAGTAGTTGATGTTTTTAAGCTAGTTATGCGTTATGTCCAGTTGAACCATTTAAACTAGTTTGATCATTTAAACTACCTCGACCAACCCAGATAGTTTGTCCAATTTTTTCAGTTTACTGTGTTTCCGAGTTTCCCAATTAATCCAGTCGAAGCAATTCAGCTAAAACAACTTACTGGTTGAACTAGTTCAAATGGACAAACTACCTTCAATGCTTCAAATGGACAAAACGCAAAACCAGTATAAATGGTATAACTGCACAAACTGCATTATTTAAGTGTATTGGTTCAAGTAGCGAAAATAGTCACACTAGCTGACTTGGTTAACTAGTTGAAAGGGCAAGGAGGCAAAAATAGTTTAAATACACAAATTGCACGATTTATCTTAAGTGGAGCAAGCAACACAAATGGTCAAAGTAGTTTAAAAAGTTAAAGCGGACAAAATACATGCCGACCTTAAATGGTTTAACTTGTTGAATAATCAAACTAACGAGGACAGTTATATACTGCACAAATAGGGCAACCTATCTTAATTGTTTTTAAGGGATCTAATGGTCACACTAGCTTCAATGGCGTAACTGAACGAAATTCATAAGTAGCCAAAGAGGTTCAAATCGTTAAATATGTAGCCTGAACAAAACAAGTAAACTGAACAAATTGCACAAGCTATCTTGACTGGTCTAACTACTTCAAATGGTCAAAGGAGCTAAATTGAGTGAAGTGGACAAAGTTCATAGGAAGCTTAAATGGTTCAATTGCATAAAATAACGTAATTGATTCAGCTAGTTAAAAGAATCAAAATAACGTAATTGGTTCAAATGGATAAATAGTCAAAATAGCGAAAACCATTTAACTGTGTAAATTGCACAATCTATCTTAATTAGTTAAAGTAGTTAAAATGCTCAAACTAGCTTAAAGGGTTCAACTGGACAACGTGCATAATTACCATAAATGTTTTAGCAATCCAAACTGCACAATCTAGCTCAAATGGATCAACTGCTTGAATAATCAAACAAACGAATACAGTTAAACTGCTAAAATAACAAAATTTAACTGAATTCCTTGCAGCAGTTCAAATGGCTTAACTAGCTTAACTAGCTTAACTGGAAAAAGTGCATAACTAGCTTAATGGGTTCAACTGCACAAACTGCATAATCTAGCTTAATTTGTTTACTTAGTCAAACTAGTTCAATTAGTTCCACTTTTTAGAAGTCAAAGAAATGGAAACAGTCAAACTGCAGAAATTTCTCAGTTTTTCTCAACTTGTTGAAATACTCCAGATGCTGAAACTAGCTTCGATTAATGACTTGCGAAAACTGCAGAATCCAGCTGAATTGCTTCAAGTAATTAAAATAGTCAACTTGTTTCTTTGGTTCAGCTGGTTAAATAGTCAGACTTAGGAAACAGATAAACTACACAAATTGTAGAATCTATCTTAACTGGTTGAAGAAGTACAAGAAATGTTCAACCTAGCTTAAAAGGTTCAACTGGACAAATTGCGCACTTACCTTAAGAGGTTCAACTCCACAAACTGCACAATCTTGCTTAATTGCCCCAGTTCACATGGTCGAGCAAGCTAAACTGGTTCACCTGGACAAAATTCTCGACCACCCTAAAAGGTTCAATTGCACAAACTGCCAAATTGCTGCTTAATAGGCTCAAATAGCCAGAAAAGTCAAACTACTTCAATCGTTTCTGTTTTAAATAGTCAAGGTAACGAGAAGAATAAATTTTACAAAACTGCATAATCAATCTCAACCGGTTGAAGTATTTCAAATGGTCAAACTAGCTGTCATGAGGAGCTTTAGCCCCGAAAAAAATTCACAGCATGCATTTGAACGAGGCGCTTCAATTTCTGTCATCAACGTAGATAATTACGTAGAAAAGTTAATGTGGAATCAGGTCAAATGTTTTTAAAGAACGAAATGTTTCATCGATTCCCTGATGACTGCAATACGTCTTCCCGCCACTAAGTCTCGAGTGCGCCAACGGAGGCTGTTCGTTCAGCACCAGGTAACCAAACAACCCGTATGTTGTATGTTCATTTGGTTTCTGTGCTGGACTAAAAGGCAACGAAAATTTCCCGCAGATGAATGGGTGAGGTCTCAAAATATAATTCTATTGTTGATGCAGTACCAAATTGCTCTCGACCTTACACTTTAGGCGGAAAATTCCTCAAGTAAAATAATTATGGTGAGTTAGGAAGATGTCCTTCAAGAATAGCCGAGGGGGATGTAATGTTTGAACGAAGGTGTATATCACAAAAAGGACGCAAAATCAGCACACCGGTCATGTTGGAATCACATGTAAAATTACTTTATTCCCAGCATACTTTACTAGATGACGGAAGATGTGTCACGCCACTGTGTAACGCCTAAAACTACACTTCTCTTTTCCTACAGTTGAGAAGAATCGCACAATCAAAGGAATAAATATCGTAAAATAAGTAACAGTAATAAATAATATGCGACAGAGCTAGAATAGGACTAGGACTACTTGAACATGGGAATACACAGTCCTGTGCAAAGTCCTTAACCACGGAATGCACAACTACTAAATGTACAGATTCAAAGTTCATAATTCTCAAACAAAGTCCATACATCAATACTTGAGTCACTTTGAAATCACTCAAATGCATGTTGTTCTTCTGGGCCCTACATCCATTTGGCATTTTTGTGTGTGAGTTGACGGATTGGAGCGGAAATGGATGCAAAGTCCTTGATGAAGCGTGCAAGGTACTGGGCCAAACCAAGAAAACTGCGTGCCTCAGTTGCATTCTTGGGAGCACTGGCATTGATGAGGGATGAAATTTTCTTGTCGTCTGCACTGATGCCGTCTGCAGAGAAGTGATGGCCAAAGAAGTCAATGGATGGTTGGTTGAACAGACACTTGTCAGGGTTCGCAGTTAGATTGTTTTCTCTCATTCTCTGAAGAATAGCTCGTAGAGCCTCGTCATGATCAACTTGGTTCTTGCCAAACACTATTATGTCGTCAGATATGTTTCTTGCACCTTCAACTCACTGTAATACCTCTTCTATAGACTTCTGAAATATTTCAGCTGCTGAGTTGACTCCAAAGGTGAGTCGCTTGTATCGAAATAGACCAATGTGCGTGGCAAAAGTAGTAATGCCTCGAGAATTTTCTTCCAGCTCAAGTTGGTGATAGCCTTGGTTTAAGTCTATCTTGCTGAACACAGTGGGTCCATTCAGATCAACGATCAGGTCTTCTACAGTAGGTACTGGGTGTCGTTCCCGTTCTATAGCCTGATTGGCCGCTCTCATATCGACGATTAGATGCAAGCAGGCAGAAAACCTTTTTTCTGTGCTATAAAGCTAAAAACAGCGTAGTTTAGCAGGAAACAAGCCAGTTAAGATAGTTTGTTGAGTTTTCAACGTCTTGTCGTTTTTGCCTGTTTGATTAATTGTTCCCATTCACTTAGTGCATTTTGTACAGTTAACTTGATTTCGTTTTTTGCAATTTTTTCAGTTTAACTGTCTTCGCCAGTTTGACTATTTAAACAGTTAAACTGTTGAAGCCAGTTTTATATTTTGTCCGATTGAACCTTAACCCCGAGCTGGTTTGAGTAATCTGCATGAAGTAATTAAAATGCTTTGCACAATTTGTGCATTTAATGTGCTTCTGTTATTTTTGCTTTTCAAACCAGTTGACAGTTGCATTTTGCCCCCATGCAGCATTGAAGCTAGTTTGACCATTTGAATTGCTTCAAACAATTCGACCATTTGAACGACTGCGACTATTTAAGTTAGATTGTGCAGCTTGTGCACTCAACCCTATTAAGCTACTTATGCTAATTGAGCCAGTTAAGCTAGTTTGATCATTTGGACTACTTCAACCATTAAAGAAAGATTGTGCAATTTGGGTAGTTGAGCTGTCTTTATTAGTTTGACTACTTGACCAGTTTCACCAAATTAAGCTATATCTTGAAATTTGTGCAGTTGATCCCATTGAGCTCGTTTTGCATTTTGTCCAGTTGAAACAGTTAAGCTAATTTGACCGTTTGAACTACTTCAACTATTTGAGATAGATTGTGCAATTTGTGTAGTTTTACTGTTTCCCCTAGTTTGACTTTTTAACCAGTTGATTGTGCAGTTTGCGCCGTTGAATCATTTAAGCTACTTATCCATTTTGTCCGATTGAAGAATTAAAGGTGGTCTCACCATTTTTACTACTTGAACTAATTTAGATAGATTTTGCAATTAGTGCAGTCTTACTGTCTTTGCTAGTTTGACTATTGAACTACTTCAACGAATTAAGGTAGTTTGACTTTTTTAATGAGTTGGTTATTAAGCTAGATTGTGCAGTAGAGCCATTTAAGGTCGTTATGAATTTTGTCCAGTTAAATCATTTTAGCGCATTTCATCCTTTGAACTACCTCAACCAGTTCAGATAGATTGTGCAGTTTGTGCAGTTTGTGCAGTTTAACAGCTTTTTCTAAGTTTGACTATTTAACTAGTTGAACCAATTAAGCTAGTTTGACTATCTCGACTACTTTTACCAATTCAGTTAGCTTGTTTGGTCTGAGCAGTTGATTAATTGTAGCTACTTTGAGCATTTTAACTACTTCAACCAATCATGACAGCTTGTGCAATGTTTTTGAGTTGAGCTGTTTTCACTGGTTTGACCATTTAACTAATTAAATATGACAGTTTTGGAGCGGCATTTTTAGCTATTCCAAATGTAGTGTGTTATATTGCATTACGAGTATGCGCACTGGGTTGTTATTACGAGCAGGATTAGAGAAGTAGAAGTTTCCATTAAAAGAGTTCAGAATTATAATCGAGGATTCCATAACTGGCGATGAGGATATCCCAAACGAGCTCACCTACAACTACAACTCAATTTACAGTCATTTCGAAACAACTACATCGGATAAACAATGGAAAAAACAACATTCTTCTCACCACCACGTGCACTGGCCGCCATCTTGAAACTGTTTTGTGTAATATACACTCGCCACGGAAGATTCCCCGGAAAATTGCATCACAAGATTACACCGAACGATTACACAACTGCTGAAGCAAAATGGCGAATATTTTACCTCCATTTCCTCCATTCTCCGTACATGAAGACGACGCTTCAGTCGGTCCGCGTTGGAAAAAATGGTTGAAGCGTTTTGAAATGTATCTCGCTGCTCATGAGGTGAAAGATCCGACACGCAAGAGAGCGCTGCTACTATACTCCGCTGGTGAGGAAGTCGCCGACATTTTCGAAACACTTCCAGACCAGGGCAAAGAGAAAGAATACGACAAAGCCGTAACCGCTTTGAATGCTTACTTCCAGCCCAAAGTAAACAAGACGTACGAAATTTACATGTTCAGAAATGCTACCCAGAATCCTGGTGAATTGCTAGATTCCTACTGCACACGGCTCAGACGCCTGTCTCAAACCTGTGAGTTTGCCAATGAAGACGAAGAAATCAAATCACACATAGTCGTCTCTTGTTCATCTTCACAACTGCGGCGAAGAGCTCTACGAGAAGATATGAATCTCAAAGACTTACTTGCCTATGGCCGGGGTCTAGAAATGTCTGACAAGCAAGCGAAAGGTATTGAAGAGCACGAAAAGTTAGCCAAAGTATCGCTAGTCCAGACAGAAAAGCAAACGTCCGAAAACAAGAAATGCTACAGATGTGGCGAACACTACCCTCATAAAGGGCGACCTTGTCCAGCCCTGAAAGAAACGCGCAAGCACTGTCACAAAAAGGGTCATTTCGCTACAGTGTGCAGAAGTAGATTAACTGCCAAGAAAGTCAACACTGTGGGTGAAGGAGATAGTGATGAGTCCACTGATGAAGAATACACCTACCGTATCACACAACCATTAACTGAAGTTATCATTGAAGAAAAGACAGTGAAATGTCTTATCGACTCAGGAGCGGGAGTGAATGTTATTGACACGTATACTTTCAATCAGATGGAGAATATTCACATTTCACCTACTTTAAAGAAGATCTATGGCTACAGATCTTCCGAGCCTTTGCCAGTCGTTGGAACGTTCGAAGCCAACATCAAGTCGGAAGTGACCAACAAATTCAAGGTCGCACAATTCTGTGTCGGTGACGGACAGGATGGAAACCTGATAGGCTATGAGACGGCAACTGATCTCGGACTGCTGCGCATAGTAAACAGTGTATCAGCACCCCAGGTGGATGACATCGTGGGGGAATACAAAGATTGCTTTGAGGGGCTGGGGAAGATGAAAGATAAAGCTGCGAAATTACATGTCAATAGTAGTGCAAGACCACTTGCTCAGAAGTTCCGTAGACTACCATTTCACGTTTGCGAACAAGTCGAGGCTGAGCTCAAGAATCTAGAGGAACTTGACATAATAGAACAAGCTGAAGGACCGACTCCCTGGGTGTCCCAGATAGTGGTAGTTCCAAAGAAGACAGGAATACGCGTCGAGCTTTGCTTTATCTCACTTAAAACATCACTTTTGCGCTCTTTCTGGCCAAATCACGACGCTTTTCTCAGCTTTTTCCACAACGATAACATGTTTTCATTTGTTTGCAGCTGAATTGGGCCACTTTGGGCTTTATCTCACGAAAAACGTTTTTGCCTTTTTTGTTGCTAAATTATGCAATTTTCTACTTATTGAACCGAAAATAAGTTACTGATTTTGGCTAAATTACGCTGTTTTCTGGTTTATCGCATTACAAATGTAATTTCACTTGTTTGCCCTTAATAAACTTGTTTTCAGCTTTGCGACAAAAAAAAGTTTTCCGGCCGTTTGCAGCTAATCAAGCTGAATTTAGCGTTTAGAACAAAGTTTCTTTGCTTTTTTAGGCCAAATTACACTCTTCTCAGCTTTATCGCATCAAAAACGTTTCTACGCTTCTTTCCCGCCAAATTACGCTGTTTTTAGCTTAATTGTACTGAAAAAAAAGTTCTGCTTGGTTTCAGTTAATCACGTTAATTTCAGCTTTATCTCGATCAAGACGTTGTTTCTGTCTATTGAAAAGGTTTTCCCTTGTTTGCAGCTAGATGAGTCTTATCTCGTGGAAAACAATGCTTTTGCTTTTGGTTGCTGAATACCCTGTGCTCAGCTATAACTCACTGAAAGCATTTCTTCGCTTCTTTGCTAGTTATTTACGCTGTTTTTAGCTTTGCGGGTAATTCGACAAATTTAGCGAGTTAAATCAATTTAGCCAGTTTGTGTATTTTGTCCACTTGAACTGTTTCAACTCATTTGAGAGATACATAGTCGCACTTGCTGAAACTGTAGAACTGGAAAAAATGCACACAATAGCTAAATTGATTCAACTGGTTTATTTGCCTCAAATAAGCTAAAACGATTCAACTAGTTTGAAAACTAATTGAACCACTTCAAGCAATGAAGATGGATTGAGCAGCTTGTGAAGGTCTTTGCTAGCTTAACTATTTAACCAGTTGAACTAGTTAAGCTAGTTTGATCGTTTGGACTACTTCAACCATTTAAGATAGATTGTGCAATTTGTGCAGTTGAACTGTTTTTTCTAGTTTGACTATTCGGCCAGTTTTACCAAATTAAGCTTCATAGTGCAGTTGATCCCGTTGAGCTCGTTGTGCATTTTGTCCAGTTGAAACGGTTAAGCTAATTTGACCATTTGAACTACTTCAACCATTTCAGATAGAATGTGTAATTTTTGTAGTTTTAATGTTTTTGCTAGTTTAACTTTTTAACCGGCTGAAGGAATTAAGACTGTGCAGTTTGCGCCGTTGAATCATTTAAGCTACTTATACACTTTGTCCAGTTGAAGAGTTCAAGGTGGTCTCACCATTTTTACTAGTTCAACTAGTTTAGATAGATTTTGCAATTGGTGCAGTTTTACTGTCTTTGCTAGTTTGATTATTGAACCACCTCAACTAATTAAGGTTGTGCAGTTTTTGCAGTTGATTTCTTGCAGCCATCTTGACAATTTGAAGTACCTCAACCACATTTGGATACGTAAGCGATCTTCGCAGTTATGAACACTGCTTAAGCAGTGGTGAAAAGAAGGCCTGAAAAAAATTCGGGCTTGTACGGGATTTGAGCCCATCATATCATCAAAAGTCATATACTTAAAAATTCAGGCCTTCTTTTCACTATTGCTTAAGTAGTGTTCATAACTGCTAAGATCGCTTTCATATGCACGTCTTTATCTGCAGTTCAAATATATGACTTTCATATATTCAAAGCCGTTCAACCACTTTTCTTAGGCTGTAAAATTTTTTTAAAATTTAACTTTGTTTAAATTAGTTCTACTTTTAAGCAGTCAGAGTAACAGAAACAGTTAGGCTGCACAAATTGCTGTCTTTCTCTACTTGTTCAGATACTCCAAATGATCGATGACTTGCGAAAACTGCAGAATCAAGCTGAATTGCTTTAATTAATTAAAAAAGTCAAACTAGTTTCACCGGTTCAGCTGGTTAAATAGTCAAACTAGGGAAAAAAGCTTAACTACACAAATTGCAGAATCTATCTTAACTGGTTGAAGTAAGTCACGAATTGTTCAAACTAGCTTAAAAGGTTTAACTGGACAAAATGCACATCTACTTTAAGAGGTTCAACTTCAGAAACTGCACAATCTAGCTTAATTGCCTCAAACTAGCTAAAACAGCAAAATTGCAGAAATTAGACAGTCTATCTTACTTTCTTAAGTTAGTTCAAATAGTCGAACTAGCTAAACTGGTACAATATTTTTCAACTACTCCAAAAGGTTCAATTGCTCAGACTGTCAAATTCCAGGTTAATTGGTTTAAATAGTCAAAAAAGTCAAACTAGTTTAATCGCTACTATCTTTTAAATAGTCAAAGTAACGAAAAGAATGAATTTCACAGAACTGCAAAATCAATCTCAACTGGCTGAAATGTTTGAAATGGTCCTACTAGCTTTCATGAGAAGCTTTGGCCCCCTAAAAAATTCGCACTATGCATTCTACAGAGGTGCTACCATTTCTCTCATCAGTGTAGATAGTTACATAAAACAAAGTTAATGCGGAATTAGGCCGAATGCTTTTGCAAAGAGCGAAATGTTTCGTCAATTCCCTTATGACTGCAATACGTTCTGTCCCGCCTGAAGGGCTGAAGTGCGCCAACGAAGACTGTTAGTTCAACACCAAGAAACCAAACAACATGTACGTTGTATGTTCATTTGGTCTCTATGCAGGACTAAATAGACAATGCAAAATTTCCAGCAGATAGATTGGTGAGGTCTCAAAATATAATTCTGTTGTTGATGCGGTATCAAATTGCTCTCGATTCTACACTTTAGGAAATGCCTCTAGTCGAAAAACTATATGGAACTACAAAGATGTCCATCAAGAATAGGAGAGCTTGATCTAATGTTTGGACCGAGGTGTATATAATAGAAGACGACGCAAAATCAGCACACTGGTCATGTTGGAATCACATGTAAAATTACTTTATTTCCAGCATGCTTGATTAGATGGCACGCTAAATGTAACACTAGGAACTACACTTCTCTTTTCCTATATTTGAGAAGAATCGCGCAATCAAAGGATTGAATATCATGAAATAAATAAGTAACAATAACAAATACTATGCGACAGAACTAGACTAGGCAAAATAAACCTAAACATGGGGAAACATAGTCTTGTGCAAAGTCCTTAATCACTAAATGCTCAACTACTAAATGTTCTTACAAACTAAAAGTTGATAATTCTCAAAGATGTCCATAAATCAATTCTTGAGTCACTTTGAAATCACTCAAAAGAATAGTTATCAAATAAATGTTCAAAATAAGTTTAAATTAGTGAATCATCATTAATAATATCTCTTGGATAGTCTCTGTGGGGGCACAGAGACATCTGCTCCTAAACTGAGACTGGAATGCAGGAAGAGGAGCTGCTCTTGGTGTCCAGGTCAATTGCCTCTCCCTTAAGTGATTGACTGGTTCTGAGTGTGATGGAGTCGTCAGCCAGAAGCTTCCTGAAATGAGATAAATTATGTGTCACTCGTGGGTCAGCGCTCTCTGCTTTTACCATACTGTGATGCTTCCTAGTGATAGTCAATGGGGCCAGGTGATATGGTGTCGACAGCTTTGCCTTGCCTTGGTTGTCTACATAGTACTGTAGGAGGAAAGGCTGCTCTTGTTGTGCACGTCAATTGCCTTTCCCTCACGTGCTTGACTGGTTCTGAGTGTGATCGCGTAATTAGTCAGAAGCATCTTAAAGTGGGGTGTTGGCCGGCGCTTTCTGCTGTTAGCATGCTGTAATGCTACCTAGTGATGGTCAATGGGGTCAGATGATATCACCTTGACAGCTTTTCTCGCTTTAGTTGTCTAAATAGTACTGTGTATCCAGCCTGAATGTCGCGT
The DNA here is from genome assembly GCF_964200805.1 of Pocillopora damicornis. Classification (NCBI taxonomy): domain Eukaryota; kingdom Metazoa; phylum Cnidaria; class Anthozoa; order Scleractinia; family Pocilloporidae; genus Pocillopora; species Pocillopora damicornis. Next base: position 9,959,165 of record NC_142682.1, read on the forward strand.
AATTTTGCACAAGGTGGTAAGTAGCCAGGTTATATGAATTTTCCAGACGTCTTGCTCACTATCTGTGGTACACGCTTGCCAATTCCCTGATAGGCTTTTGGAATCGACTTAACCCTACCTTTACCATGGCCGCACACTTCTTTACTCACTGTACATCTACTAATGGAACCACAAATCCACCCAAGACCGGTACCGAGATTTGATCTATGAGTGGGGCAAATTGTAAAATCATCGATATCTTTTGGCGTCTCGAAGATGCAGGCCCACGACAAAATAAGATCAACTTCAGTTTCTGGATCTCCGCAAGTAACTTGAAATGTCTTTTTTACAACTATGCAAGGGAACAATAAAAAATATGCAACATCGGTCTTTTCGATAATCATACCAAAAGTCCCACCAGCGAACGATTTAAATCAACAGGAAATCTCTCTGTTAGCATGTAAGATGAGACGCTTATACAACAGATCAGTTAGCTAAATCAGTATGCAGCTTTTCAATCGAATTGACTCTTGTAAACATTCTTTGACTTCCGCCGGTAAAGGAATCATTGATGGATCTGGACATAGTTTTCTGAATACAGTAATTCTTGGAAGGTTTTTATAGATATGCAAGGTGGGAAAAAAAACCCACCTCTTGGTTATTCGGAGGTTGATTCATCTTTGAATTTATAAGTGTCACGCTTGTCATGCAACTAATATAATAACGTGGAGAAGATTTATAAAATTAAATCTGACTAAAATGTGGCAGAGCATAACTTGATCATCGAAACAGCTAATAAAATCATAAATAAACAAGGTAAGAGTGTCATGTTAGATTTCTTTTCAAACTGTAGTGATTTATGCCAGTAAACGGTGGCGACAAGTAAGCACACCATGTAAATTTCATAGTCACTGTGAAGTAAAGTTTGCCGAACTTTGAGTTCATCTCACGATAGAACAACACAGTTACACGAGGAAATTTTTACACTAACTTTATAACCATCCTTTTGTCTTCTAAAAGCTAGAAGTCCGACAAAAATATTCACCAAAAAAAATAATATTTCTTTGCCAGCTTCAATAATGACAGGCGATTAAGTTTAGATGATAAAACAAAGGATTATGCCGACAGAAATATCGGAGGTCAAGTAAATTCGTTACATGAGGTCACACAACTCGGGTAATATTCAGAGTGAAAATTTGCATATTTGAGCGGTCGAACGAAAAATATAATTTCTCGAAAACTAAAATATATTTTTACAAAAAAACTACACCACAATTATTAGGATATATTGGGCGACCTGCCACATTATTTCAAATTCGTTCGATGGATGCTGACATCCTCTCTTAAAGTGGATACTAAAATAAATAACATGTAAAACCGCATTTTTTCACTTATACATCATCAAAAGGATAAGAAAATTTCTTAACTTGAATTTACAAAGATTCTAGTAAATGCTTTTGTAACAAGTCGTTTGGACTCCTGTAACAGCCTGCTATATGGGTTGCCTAACAACCAGCTACATAAACTACAGAGAATCCAAATTGCGGCAGCTTGCCTAATCTGCAATGTAGTTCGTTTCGCACACATCACCCCATCGCTGTACAGGCTCCATTGGCTACCCATTAACTATAGAATCCAGTTTAAAATCCTTCTTTCTGTATATAAAGCCCTCAACGGTATCACTCCCCCTTATATATCTGAACTTGCAGAACTGAAATCAGCCTCAAGATACAATCTCAGAAACTCTGATGATACGCTTTTACTGAGTAATCCTTCTTTGAAGAGTCGCATCACATTAGGTGACAACTCATTTAAATATGGAGGGTCTAGACTGTGGGACGAGCTACCGAGAGACATACGATATGCCAATACTGTACATATTTTTAAGCGCCTTCTCAAAACTCACCTGTTTAGGAAAGCCTATGTGCTTTAAATACCAATAACTCTAATAATATTATGAGAGTTCAAATCTTAATGATTTCAAAGATTGTGATGATTATGAATACCATAGTTTTAATAACACATTTGTAGACTTTAAGGATTATAAAAATTGTTAAGATTGTAAATACTATACTTTCAATAATCAGGATTGCGAAGATTTTAATGATTGTGAAGACTGTGCTGTAAGACTATTACAATGTAATGCACGTGTGAGCATCTGCGAAATATAAGTAAGTAAGTTATTAATTATTACCTTTGGGCAGTGGAGTCATTGCAGAGGCTCGAAGAAAGACTTAGGCATTGCAACTTGACAGGGAATACAACGTTTCACAATAGAATCAACTAGGCTGTCCATTCTTGAAAACCAGACCTTTGAGTGCAACAGGCCCTTAGCCTTTACCAGCTTCTGATAGCCTTTATGGGCCAGTTCTGTTACTCATTTCTTAAGTGCATAGGACACTACTATGCGGCTTCCACGAAGCACAAGGTTACCATCGACAGAAGTCAGCTTACTATTCATGTTGGCAAATATCTTTAGGGTGTTTGGGTCGACTCACTCCACTGGCTTCAGGCTGTCCGACTGGCCAGTTGAGATGAGGTGCATTACCTCTTGAAGAGTGGCATCTTTTCTTGTTGCTTCACTGATCTCTTCTCTACTTAGATCCTTAGGTGTCGCTTGAGAGCATGACCTGCAGACTCTGAGATGAGACGACACTTTGCATCACCCTGGAGATGCATTAAGATGTAAACTTTATCCATCACAAAGATTGGTTACACGGTCACACAGATGGTTATGAGTATCGAGGCGTGATTCTTGCACAACCTCGTTGCCGATGTAATGTTTGAATGAAGGTGTATATCACATATGACAACACAAAGTTATTGAACGAAGGATGATAGTGATCGTACATACGGCGAAACTAAGTCATTCACGGCGCGAAAACTGGCAAACTGCGTTCAGTTTCAATTAAAGAAGGAAAGATTTGTGGATGCCGTTTCGGTTGACAATTTCATCGCAGAACAAGACACACAGAGATGTAAAACTTTTCCACACAAATAAATTTAGGTTTAGCTACTAAGTTCATGTGGTAAATCAACAACGGTGCAAGAATTCAAAAGCTGACGGTTTGAGCATTTACCCTAGCCTTGGTCAGAGTAAATTAGAGAATTATGGGTTGTTTAGCGGTATATATACTGAACGAAACAAAGAATGAAATATGTATTAATGGTCAAGTTTTAAGCGACTACTATCTTTATAAAGAAGAATAATTACTATGGCCTTATTCAGCCGAGCTGTCATTCAAGGTTGGAGTTTTTTCATTACATTAACAGTTAACTGATTAGCGATCAAAGCTCGCACTAGAGGAATCTCGCTCAGCTACTGACTAGACTGAGGCCTTCAGGGGATGTCAGTGATGATTTGAACTGGACTTTACAAAGGGCACTTTCTCTGTTTCATTATCTTCAGAACTCCTTCATAACGGGCGTGAATTCCTCCCAGATCCAGGCCTGTCACTATAAAGTGTAATAGAAAGTATCAGTGAGATTGTGAATCTAATTAAGTTCTTTCCAGTCCAATAACTTCCGTTTATGTTATATGCTTCGAATATCGTAATTCGAATGCAATACAGTGCAGCTTTTTGTTTACTGGCTACTTATTGGCTACTTATTGGCTACTTTACGTCACATGGTTGGACGGTTATCAGGCGATAACACCTGTTTGCGTCGATATTTCTACTTAGATTATTTCCGTCAAAAAGAAGGAAAGCCAGCGAAAAAAATCCAGCTGGAGAGGTTCAACTTTTCATCTTTATTATTTTACAAGGAAGAAAAAAAACTCTTTTCGTAGAATACAGTGATAGTGACATTTAAAAGCCGGAAGCAAATGCTGTTCCGGAAAATACAAAAAAGTAAAAAAAATATGCTGTCAACGTCTTTAATAATAATGATAACTTTCCTTAAGTCTCAAATCATTTAAGCCAAATACGAGTGCTCTACTTATTGGGGAGACTGTAAATCAAAGAGGGGGAAACTAGTGTACCCAGAGATAAGCCTCTTGTAGCAGAGTTGAAAACCAACAAACTCCACCCACTTCTGACGCCAAGTGCGGGAATCGAATCGAGACACACTGGTGGAAGAATAGCGCTCTCACCACTGCATCAACCCTACTTCTTTGAAAGGGAATAAGGTTACAGGTAGACTTTCAGGTTTAGTCCACCGTAAACTTAAACTGAGGCATTTTATGAAAATAGAGAAGTAATAGACTGTGTTTGCTAACTATAAAATAAACCAACCACTCTCGTCCAACTTTATTTTAGCGTGGAGGGAAGAGAGAAAAATTTCAGACACACTTGAAAACATGGAGGCAGCATGTTTACTAGCAGTTTTTTACGAATGGAAAAATTAATCGGAGGGTCATAAAGCTGATAAGCCCATTTCTGGCTTACTGGTATGATGGCTAATAATGTCCGAGATTGTCCTCAAAATTTTACGTGTGCCCTCTTACACTTGGCTTCTTGGCCAAATATTCATTTTTTGGACAGACCAGCCAGTCTCTCAGTCATGGACATTATCAGCCGCCTGAAGGGGTTTATTTACTAATTGGCCACCTCACTAGATAAAAACAACAACGATAACAATAATTGAAAGGGTATTGTTAGGGCCGATCCAAGTCGACAGTCATTCAGACCTTCCTTTCCTGCAGCCACGCCCACATACCCTGTTATTTTAAAAGCGTCTTTTTGAGCGGTAGCAGTGAAAATTAGCCACTAACTCCAGAAAATGTAAAGGAAATTGTAAAAGGAGGTGGTCGGGCGTTTCATTTTAACAAGAAATCAAAAACTGTCATACCTTTCCCGTACTTTTTCTTCGATTTTCCATCGAAGTCTTGTCCATCTTCTTGGTGATCTCTTTCGCTGTCTTCATCGGAATTGCTTTTTCCTTCCTCACCATATTAGTGTTCCTCCTCTTCAACTTCCACTGGTTCCTTCCCACCCTTGTCCTCGTCACCTTCACTCTCCTCTGACGAGCTGTCTGTTTCACGTGTTTTTCTAGTTACACTTCCGCATTTCTCAATTTCTCCTAGAAGAAGAAATGTTCAGATATGACCAAGACAAGCTATGTTTGTAACTGTCAGTATTTCCTGTTCAAAAGAGAATTGATTTAGTCTGTAATTATTTGACTTGGAAAAAGTTGTGTTTTCGTTCTGAAAAAAAGCGTAATTTCTCACGCGGGAGCCTCGCATTTCTAATAGTTATCTCGTGGCTTGCTTCCAACATTCATTTCTTTTTTGTTTGTTTGTTTCTTCTTTCCTTGTTTTTCATTTTGACACAGTAGGGAAAGGTTAAGGTTTCATCTGAAGTGAGTTTGCTCGCAAAGACAGAACCTTAACCGAGGGGAGTACAAATTGGCAGAACCCGATTACCCAATTATACAATGGGCTAGCAAAAGCGACTTGATTCACTCGAACAAAAGGCAAACGTTCGCAACATCAGCTCTGGAATTCTAGTACGGTGATCAGTTTACCATGTTAACTTAGTTGATAAATCCAAATTTCTGTGTTTCACTTCCCCACCGATGCAGCACCACAGTTCCGTCAGAAACTAGTTCCCCCCCCATCCATTTGAAATAAAACTGTTGGCCAGTCCACTCAATGCTTGACTAGACCAGATGGCTAGAAATGAACTACCTGTTTTAAATGTATATATACGCAGACACTTGACACTTACCCTCCAGAGCGTCAATGAGGCGCTTTATATTTTTTTTCATCCCCAGGTGTTCATCTTCCTTTTTCTGGAATAAAGCCTCGTATTTTTTCTTTGTTCCATTGCTGCGGCTAGTTCCTCCTGGACCTGTTCGTATTTCTTCTGTCGTGTGGCCTTTTACCCGCTGTAAAAATGTAGCCACGAAAAAGTTGTCAGCAACATAAGTTATTCATGACTAAAGTGAGCATAGTAGATACTAAATAAGTGAAAAAACCTCACCTATCCTTTTTGATCCCTTTCTTCGCAGGCGGCTGTGAAGCTGATGATCCGTCTTCCTGACTAAGAGACCCCTCTTCCGAGTTTCTTATTTCTTCAACTAAACTGGCATCTTGACAAGCACAACTTTTTACCGGTTTTCCACAATACGTACATTTAAAAAGGCAATCGATTAGCGTATGCCCATCCAACAAAGGTGCTAGCCATGATGTTCTGCATCAGTGCTCACATCGATGTCACAATCAACTGTGCTGAAGTGTTCATTTGTAAAAGGATATTCATTTACAAGTCACCCGTGGTAAATCCAACAATACGAACCACCGCACGATAGATTAGGGTATGACTGACAATGCCAAGAACAGATGGTACCCTTCTTCTTGGGTCATGCTCTTCTTTCTTGGCTTTTAGTAAAATTGAGTACTCGCACTGTCACTGAAAACAAACCTCGCAGGGATTTCATTCGTTTTGACGCCGAAGAAACTCAGCCTGCATTTTAGTCGCCAAGGTTATTTCCGGAAGACTTTGATTACTTGAACGCCTAACGAACGGGTGGTACTGTGTGGTTTGTGTGAAAAGCCGGTTTCACCATTACTGAATTATATTTTCCTGCTTTTGGTTAAAATCGATTATGCGTGCTATCCAGTTGGACATACCAAACCTTACCACGAAAGTAGAAATACTAAGTGCCACTTTATACAAGTTTTTTAAGATCGCTAATTTTAACGTATCACCAAAACATGACGATCAGGAAATATTACTCTGTATTACTTTTTTTCGGAATGTGCCAATCCATATTTCATGGGTGTAAATGGCTTTACTTGCACAGCTAGTGGTTTTTGGTCAAAAACATGAAGCCACTCAGGCGCTTTCCCATTCCGATGCGAGTGAGAACAACAATGAGCAGAGTGAGTGAAAAAACTTAAGAGGAACGGAAAACACTTTTGCAGCCCAAAAAAATGATGATGGCGTTATTTTTTAAAAAATGAAAACAAGACAGCAGGCATCTTGAAATAAGGAGTGCGGTTTTTTGGTTTGCTGCCAACTTACCATCAAGGAAATGCTCTTCATCACGCTGCCTTAGAATTTAGAAAACTGAGTACTCGAACTATCTTTAAAAAAAAAACTCCGCAAACCTTTACTACAGGGATTTAAATCATTTTTTCGCTAATATTGGACAATACTCAGCATACCTTTTTTGGCTTCAAAAGGTATTCTCGCAACACTATGATTACTGCCACTCCTTCAAAAGGAGCAGCCCGTATTGTGTGGTTTGTATGTGAGGCGATTTTCCATGTTATTGTATCATATCAATTACACGCGCTAATCAGTTCAGCTGTTCAGTTATACACACCAAACGTTTCTGTAAAACACTTGCCCCTCATATTCACTCACTTTTGGAACTGCTGGGTGAAGATGTAAATGATCACCCAAGCGGTCGCTTTTATTTTCCCTCCAACCCGTCAACGGCAAAAAGATAATTCAATTAACTTTGGGACAGAGATTTTAGGGCTTGCCGCTCCTCGTAGTTGGCCGGAACGGAAAGCACTTTTCCAGCCAAAAAAAGCTAGTGTGGGAGGTTTAAACCGAAAAAGGAACTGCACGTATCTTGTAATACATACAGTGTTTTTGGATTGCATTGGCTGCAAAAAAAAAACCTTGACTTAATTGGAAAAGACTCAGCATGCCTTTTTTGGCTTCCGAAGCTATCTTGGCCACACTCAGTTTAATTCTGCCACACCTTTGGAACGAGTGGTATTTCCAGTTATTATGTGGTAATTAAATTGTACTCATTATTGAAAGGTATAGTTTTTTGAAAGTAGCAGGCTCTCACTACAGCAGCATGTTCAGTTTCTCTGGAAATGGGCTCAAAAAGATTCCTTGAGAGCCACGTTTTTCGAGGGAATTGCAACACGCAAAGTTCTCATCAAAATGGCTCGAAAATGTAGAGAAGTGGCCTGGCAGGCTCTAATCTTAACCCAATCCCAAGCCCTGGTGGACCAGGGGTCATTATTCAAATTGACGAGTCAAAATTTAACCACAAGTCAAAGGTAAGTCAAAAGGGTTTTGTGAGAGATAACTCAGCGTTAATTGATTTCCGGTTGCTTTTTTGCAATAAGTGACAGATGATTGAACAATAGGATCATATTATATATTTAAAATGAGAGAGATCAGAGCGTGAGACGAGAATGGTGAGAGAGAAAGAGAGAGAGAGAGAGAGAGAGATCAAGTTGATTTTATAACTAAAACGTGAAGTTTCGAAACATAGCAGATTCTTTAGTCCCACTCCCAACACAGCGGCACCTCCGACGGGACTTGCCAAGCATGGAGGAACTAACCAAAAAAGCAGAGGCTAAATTGCAGATGTTGCTATACATAAATGGAAAAATATCATCGTGAGATCAGCTGATGACCACAAAGAGCGTAGAAAGAGAAGGAGTGGTGTATGGCTACAGTTGACATGAATGGTGTTAAGTGTTGAGCATTGTTGGATACGGGAGCCAGAAGTTCCTACGCTTCATCAATGCTTCTTGGCTGTTTCCATTTGTGCCCTATCCGTCAACAATTCAAGCATATTGAAATGATGTTTGGTACTTCAAACAAAGTGATAGACATCTATGGCCTACAAACTGGAAGCATAGATGGCAAATTAACCGTGGAAGCTGAAGTAAACAAAGTTGACCGCAAAGAGTTGTCGACATGGGAAAACCCAAAATGCGCAGAAATTTTAGTTCAGTTTTCTCATTTGAAGGGCGTAACCACAAGTGATAACAACGAGAAAGCGATGTTGCCTGTTCTTCTGATCCTTGGAACAATTGAGTTCGCTAAGATCAAAACATGCGCAAGACCAAGAGTTGGGCACTGGGGAGAACCAGTAGCAGAATATACGAAATTTGGCTGGACGATCTTGTCACCTGGACCGGAGTTGAATCTCAGCAACATGTTCTTAACGCATACCTCCGCAATCGATTATGAAGAATTGTGCAAGTTAGACGTCTTGGGGCTAAAGGACAATCTAAGTGGAGACCAGGAAACCGTTTATGAAGAGTTTAAAGAGCAACTAACCAGGAGTTCAGAAGGCTGGTACGAGACGAGCCTGCCCTGGAAAGGAAATCATCCTCCCCTACCGAACAATCACCCAGGAAGCTTAAAACGTCTCAAAAATCTTGTGCGGAAGTTAGAGATGCAAGGCAAGCTGGAGAGGTACAATGACATTATCCAGTCTCAACTGAGTCAAGGGATTGTAGAACGCGCTGATGAGGTGGTCAAGGACGGAAGAGAGTTCTACATTTCTCATAAAGTGGTCGTGTGCAAGAATGCAGAATCTACAGAGATACGCATTGTTTATGATGCTTCTGCAAGAGTAAATGCAAGTGTCCCCTCACTCAACGAGTGTCTCGAAATTGGTCCTTCACTACAGAACCAGCTTTGGAATGTGCTGGTACGATATAGGTTCTATCTCGTGGCAATAGCTGGCGATTTAAAACAAGATGCCTTACGCTTTCATCGGATAAAGGATATGGCAAGCAAACAGGTAGAAACCTCGTGATTCACTCGTGTACTCTTTGGTTTGGTACTGTCTCCATTCCTTTTGGGGGCAGTTATCAAAGAACATCTACAGCGATACAAAATGGTGAACCTGGAGCTAGTGGAGGAGATAGAGTGCAGTAAGTACGTAGATGATTTTAATCAGTGGTGGAGAGACAACGAAACAAGCATTAGAAATCAAGATAACAGCCACAGCAATCTTTGGTGAGGCGACTTTCAAGCTGCACAAGTGGCATTCTAACAATCGCGAGTTTGAAGTTGAAACTGCGACTTCAGATGAAGAAAGTCAGAGTTATGCCAAACAACAACTGGGAACCAGAAGGGGCGAATCAAAACTGCTAGGAGTCCCCTGAGACAAAGAAAAGGACGAAATTCAAGTTAGCTTCCCGATTTCAACTGCTGAGCTGACAAAAAGGGGCATCCTTGGAACAGTCGCAAAAATCTACAATCCACTCGGTCTTCACCTGTGACCCTCTTTTGAAAAATGCTCTACAGAGATGCCTGCAACATGAAGATCGCGTGGGAAAGCCCCCTACCAAGTGACTCACAAGCCAAATGGAAGGAACGGGAACAAGGACTTCCAGAGCATGTGAATGCGCCAGAAATGTCGTGAAGCATGTAGGGAAGATTTTATTAATCAACTTACACACATACACAAGCGGGAAAGGAGCTGCAGCTGTGGTTTATGCAGTGGTGGAGCAACCATCAGGCACGAATGTGCAAGGCCTTGTGATGGCATAGTTGCGGCTCATGAAGAAAGGACTTATGATGCCCTGATTAGAACTAGTGGTTCGACATATGGCTGCAAACCTAGTACAAAATGTGAAACAAGTCCAGCAGGGTTTCCCACGAGAAGTGTTTGTGGTTGGCTGGATAGCACAGTAGCACTGCACTGGATCCGTGGCAATGGCAAATACAAACAGTTTGTGAGAAATCGAGTGAGAAAGATCCGGGAAAAAGAAATCAACTGGAGGCATGTACCAACAAAGGAGAATCCAGCGGACATGGGGAGTCGGGGAGGAGATGTTGGTAGACTGACCGCTTTTGATGAGCTGCTGGAGAAGTACGAGTTGTGGCGTGTGTTGCGAGTGGGTGCCTGGATTGGGAGATTCCTCCACAACATAGGAACTGTCCTTAAATAGAGAGTCATTGTTCCCTTTATAACTGAAGAAACAGACAATGTTCTGGATCAAGCGAGCTCGACAACAAGCAAATTCGAGCCAGAAATTTGAAGAAGACTGTTTACAGTTGAATGTGCAAGGAAACCAAGAGGTAATATTAAAGTGAAGGGGAAGAATTCAAGGCCATTACCCCATCTTTCTGCCAGATTCCTTGCCCTTCATTTGCAAGTTACTTCACCGATCACATGTCAACACACTGCACGGAGGAGAGGCCCTAACCATGACCAAAGTGTGACAGCTATACTGGGTGCCGCATTTAAGGGCACTCATAAAAAAAACTTCTCAGGGAGTGCTCAGGCTGCAAGCAGTTTTTTTTGTACGCATGCAGTCTTACATGTGGATTATTCCTGGAAGTACTACCAAACCTGGCGACCAGTGAATTCCTAAGAAGCTTAAAACGGCTCATTGCTTGCTATGGGTGTATGGAGAAGATATATTCTGACAATGGTAAAACCTTTGTTGGTGCCAAGAAGTGGCTCAAACAAGTTATGCGTGACAAGAAGACACAAGACTTCTCAGCACATGAGAACATCAAGTGGCAATTCAACCTCAGCCGCACTGCTTGGTGGGGAGGACAGTTCAAATGCCTCGTCAGACTGGTCAAAACAGCTTTAAACAAGACTATTGGATGCAGAATGTTGACCTAGACAGAGCTGTGTGAAGTGATACTGGATGTGGAGATTGCTTTAAATAATCGCCCTTTATGTTACGTTGAAGATGACATACAGTTACCTGTGCTTACCCCTAACTAATTGCTATTTCGTCGATCAAACCAACTACCAGAACTGGAACCACACCATCTAAGAGAATTTGTTGTGTGTGGAAGAACTAAATATGTGCGAAGGTGCAAGCACGCTTTGTGGACCAGGTGGACTACAAATATTTACGAGGGTCGAGAGAATGACACTGGATGAAACAAAAGGGTAAAACCACGCCCTTAGTCAAAGGAGAGGTGGTCACCATCAAGGACAAGGAACGAAATTGCAATAAATGGAAAATTGGAATCGTAGAAGATCTGATTTTAGGACTAGACGGAGTCATTCAAGCTGCCAAACTTCAAGCAGGGAAAGGAACACTTGAATGGGCGGTACAACACCTCTACCCACTGGTGCTGTCCTGTGATCGGGAGAATGTACAGGCTCCTCCACACCTCAACCCCGAAGCCCCGACATACGGGCCCAGGAGGGATGCAGTGGTAGCTGCTTGTTATTGCATTCAAGATGCGAACATTGATGCTGATTAGAGATATTTAGCAACACTGAACTGATATACTGGACTAACTTTCCGTTTCGTTCATTGAATTTCAAATTTTATCGAGTGTGCCATTCTAGTGTTTTTTCTCCTTTGAAAACAAAACGGGAGTGTGTGAGAGATTATTCAGCATTAATTGATTTCTGGTTGATTTTTTGTGGTAAGTGACAGATGATTGAAAAATAGGATCATATTATATATTAAAAATGAGAGAGACCAGAGCGTGAGACGAAAATGGTGAGAGAGAGAGAGAGAGAGAGAGAGAGAGAGAGAGAGAGAGAGAGAGAGATGAAGTTGATTTTATAAATAAAAACGAAGTTTTGGAACACAGCAGATTCTTAAGTCTCATTTCCGACAGTTTGAAAAATTTGGTAAGTAGCCGATACTGTCACAGTAGGCTACTCATTTGATAGGTTGAACGCACATCAATATATCCAAAACTGTTGCTAAACTTTTATGTAAAGGATGTAATGTAGAGGAATAAAAATGTGGTTGCATTATCATTAATAAAAGTGAAAGGTCGACAAATTTACCCCGATCGACAAATCTACCCTGCCTAAATCAAGAGAAGACAATAAAGTATTAATCAACCTTAAACATTTCTCCTAACTTTCAAATCCCAAACTAAGAAAATCACGTTGTTAGGGTGAGGAACTCCGGCAAATTTTCATTCCCAATGACAAAAATTCGCTCTGTTCAGAAGCTCTTGTCTACTGTAGTAGTATTATTATTTCACTTAACTATAGCAACCAGATCCTTTTCATGTCGGTTAACTACAACAGAACAGTTATGTATCGATGATTATGATAACTAACTTCTTTTTAAGGACCAAAATAAATTGTCTTACAAAAGGAGCGGGCAGCCAGGTACATGGCCTATTAACCAGAAAATTCTATGGTTGTTGACTGTTAGGGATAACACTGCATTTGGTCTTTTTTTTGGAAACAGAGAACAGCTCACAATTATTTGATAGCTCCCACAAAAATTCAATATTCACTTGTCTGGTATCGTTAAGTGGTGCATTACCAAAAATCTTGTTAATCATATGAGACTGTGCTTCTTTCGCAGTTTCCTTAGAGGATGCCACCGTAGAAGAGAGAAATGGGTACTTGGCTTGTTTGATACACAGTACGTGCCAGTCTGCCCGTACCTACAGCTCGTAAGGCAACATAATGCAGCCACTCTTTTGGGCATTATACAACGCCAAGTACAACCCGGCTCAATTTTGCACACCAACCAGTGGGCAGCATACCACCAGATACAGAGACAACTGGGTTTGAATCACAGAACAGTCAATCATTCCCTGCAATTCGTCAATCCAGTCACTGGGATACACACGCAACACGCAGAAAGCAATTAGTCAACAGCAAAAGAAAAGCTTAAAAAAATGAAGGGCAATACAAAACCCTAACTTACTAATAGAATACCTTCATACATTTATGTGGAGGAGGTGGTATGGTGATACTCACCTAAATGGATGTTTTCAGCGTCTTTTGCAAGATATTGCTAAGCAGAATCCGCTTTGAAACTAGTGTAGTCTGCTATGCGGAGCAAGATATACCAAGAAGCACAGAAAATAAAATGTTTAGAAAATTGAAAGGGGAGGGGAGGAAGAATCTGAAGCTTCAAATAGACCTTTCATGTTAAATAGGCCACTGATTTTACGGTGCTAAAAAGAAAATTTAAAAAGATGCTTGTAATTGTTGCAGGCACTTGAGTAGGTTTACAGTAAAAACCTACAAGTAAGAACCTACTTGTTAAGAACCTGTTAGGCTTAAGTTTGCTAATTAGATTCCCTCTGTACAAGAACCTCTTTAGCCTAACATTTGAAACATGTTCTTATTTTATATAAAACTAAACGGTGCACACTTCCACAAATAAGATAGATCAACATTTTGGACCTCTTTGGAGACACATATGCAATCAACTTTCTAATTATGGTCAATTTCCCATGAATAGCGGGAAGGGGGAGACAGGGGGCGGGAAGCGGGAGAGAAATGCAAAACGGTAATGATTGTCATTATTCACACTTTAAAATACGGTCGAAAACAAGAACCCAAAATGCTATTTGACGTGCATTTAGCGTCTTCTGAGCAATCGAGGAAACGAAAATTCGTGCTTAGGCTGAAAAACAGGCTTACATCAAGTGAAAATGTAAACCCTTTTACGGTGGCTACGTCAAGTGGCATGAGTGCACATGTGCTGTGTATTATAAGCAAGTCTAAGTGCGCGACTTGGTTATAAAATAGCAACTGAAGTTGATAAGACACCCAAACCAGTCATTTTGGAAACTCTTAAGATAGTTCTAGCAAGAGAAACTTTCCAAATAGCTAAAAATCTGCCTGTAAGTGATCGCACAGATCCTGATAGTTTCTTGCAGGCCCTGACGCAGCATTTTGAACCACAGAGGAATATTATAGTGCCAACCAAGAAAATGAAAAGATCGATCAATACCTGAACAGACTATGAAAACTAGCGTCAACCTGTGTTTATGGTGCTCTGTGTGACGAACTGATTCGAGACAGACTGGTCACTGGAATCAAAAGCAACGAAGTCAGAAAACGACTACTCCGTGAGAAGGCTCTCGCTCTCAATACAGCCTTAGACATAATTAGAGCAGCAGGAAACAGCCAGCAATCCACTGAAAAAGATTGATGGAAAATAGAAACTTCGGTACACGTTGTCAAGTACAGAGGAAAGAAACCAGATTTTACACAACGAGTAGAAACGGTGAAACGGTGTAAATATTGTGGAACAAACCACAATTTGCGCTAGTGTCCGGCTTATGGAAAAAAAGGCAGCAGGTGTAACATGAAGAACTATTTTGCTAAGATAAGCAGAAGTTGAGATCAAGAATCTCAAAGGAGAACACAGAGACCTGTGAAGAGCATTTCCAAGAAACTTACGAGGGGTATTCATCAAATTGAAGAAGCCGAACCATTGACTGATGATGAAGTTTACTGCACGTATTCAGTCATCGACAGCAGTCGTTCTAAATACATGATTGAACCTCAGCTAAGACGTGGACAGACAAGTAATTGGATTGAGGTAACCATGCAGATTGATAGTGGATCAGAGGCAAATTGTTCGAGAATGGAAGATTTTGTGAAGATTCAAAACAAACCAGACTTGAAGAAAACTCGTGCCATTTTGAAAGCGTACAATGGAGGACGTATATTTCCCAAGGTGAAGTCTACCTTGACATCCAGATTGGAGGAAAAATAGCCAAAACAAAATTCCAAGTGATTGATGATGCTCCAAGTTCACTGTTATCAAAATAAACATGTGAGGAGTTAGAACTCCTGTCTATTAACAGAGAACTACTCGTCAACTCAGTTTCTGACGTGAAAGGGTTGGCCAAGGATACTATTTTACAAGAACACAACGATGTATTCACTGGCCTAGGCTACATTGGAAATTATAAGATTGAACTGACAGAAGGAGCAGTACCGAAACAAGATGCCCTTAGAACCGTTCCTGTCGCACTGAGAGACAATCTCAAGAAGAAGCTTCATGAAATGGATCAGAAAGGCTACGTAGCGAAAGTTGATGAGCCAACAGACTGGGTGAGAAGTGCAGTAAATGTGAGGAAGCGCAATGGCCAACTACGTGTTTGCCTGGATCCCAAAGAATTAAACAAGCATATCAAAATACCAAAGCTCTGCCTTCCAACCATTGATGATGTGACCTCTAGGCTTGCTAAAGCGCAAGTCTTCGCAGTCCTGGACGCTAAAGATGGGTTCAGGCTAGTGAGGCTCGATGAGGACTCTAGCAAATTAACATTTCACACTCCTCTTGGTAGATGCAAGTGGCTTAGGACGAAGTAGAATATAAGAGACATATAAATGAAATCATTGAGGGCCTGGAAGGAGTCACTGCTATAGCTGATGACCTTTTAGTAACTGGAGTAGGAAACACTCATGAAGAGGCCTTGGCACACCATGACAGAAATCTGATTGCGTTGCTACAAAGATGCAGGGAGCGAAACTTTAAACTGAACAAGGACTAGTTCGTTTTCAAACCACAGAAGTTGAAGTATTGTGGTCGTATATTGACCTCTGAGGGTATTTTACCAGACCGAGCCAAAGTTGAAGCCATCAGTCAGATGCTGAGACCATGCAGTAAGACTGAAGTGAGAAGACTACTTGGAATGATCAATTATCTGGGCAAATTTTTTACCTCAGCTGTCAGACGTATCTGGGCCTCTCAGAAGCCTAACCAAGGAGCAAAACCAATTCATTTGATGAAACGTTCACCGAGATGCCTTCAACAAGTTGACTCAGCTGATTTCAGAACTGCCACTTTTCCGTTATGGAAGAAGAAGTAAAGATTGAGACAGATGCAAGTGACTATGGACTAGGAACTATCCTACTTCAAGCCAGCAGACCAGTGGCATTTGCTAGTTGAACTGGACTGAGAGACGTTACTCTTAGATCAAGAAAGAATGCCTTGTACTGGTGTTTAGTTGTACACGATTCGACCATTATCTCCATAGAAAAGAAAAGATTACAGTAGTCACAGATCATAAGTATCTAGAAACCATACTTGCCAAAAGTATTAACAGCGCACCCAATAGGTTACAAGGCATAATGCTACGACTGTAAAAGTACCGCCTGAATATTGTGTACAAAAAGGGAACTCAGATGTACATAAGTGATCATCTGTCAAGATCTGCCCTCCCAAACGGCCAAACGCAAAAGGAAATGGGTGATTATGAAGTCTTTACAATTTACGCAGAAGAACTTCTCATGAAAGAGAAGAAAGGAATAGATCCAAATATATTTCATAACATGACAGATGCAACCCTTCAGAAAGTAACACCAGCGACATCAAAAGACGGACATTTCATGAATAGCTGAGATTATAGCGAATGGATGGCCTGAGGACAAGATGCAAGTACCGCCCAATGTTTAAGACTATTGGCTGTATAGAGATGAACTAGCAGTTCAAGATGGAATAATCCTACAGAGGAACGAGAGTGCTCATTCCCACGGCTATGTGCCCACAGATGAAAAAACACAATCCGCTCACCCAGGAGCAGAGGAATGCACGAGACACGCGAGAAATACATTGTATTGGCCATCGATTCATCATGATATCAAATATCTCCGCGATAATGTCAGGAAGCTAAGTCAGATCAACCTAGAGAAACCATGCAGAGCTAGCCTATTCCAAAGAGAAGATGGCAAATAGTCAGTACTGATCTTTTCAATGTGAAGAAAGTCTTCTACTTGGTTGTTGTGGATCATCTCACAAAATACTGGGACTTAGAGCAATTGAATGATACTTATGCTGAGTCCACAATCCTACACATGAAGAAGATTTTCGCCCGGCAGGGAGTCCTTGAGGTGGTAATATCAGACAATGGTCCTCAATTTGCTAGCAAGGAATTTAACGAGTTTTCAGAGAGTTGGAACTTTCATCACGATACATCTTCACCACACAATCCAAAAGGAAACGGAACAGTGGAAGCTGCAGTCAAATAAGCTAAGAGGATACTCGAGATGAGTCGCAACCCCTGGATGGCTATTTTGGAACACAGGAGTACACCTGATGAATTGGCATCACCAGATGAGAAATTGAATTCCAGAAGAACTAGAACAGTAATACCAGTGAAATCCGAGTCACTTGAGCCCCACGTGATACCAGCCTCAAGCATCATACGAGCTTCAGTCAA
Source organism: Pocillopora damicornis (assembly GCF_964200805.1). NCBI lineage: Eukaryota > Metazoa > Cnidaria > Anthozoa > Scleractinia > Pocilloporidae > Pocillopora > Pocillopora damicornis. Next base: position 9,976,720 of record NC_142682.1, read on the forward strand.
GAAGAAGCAACAGAACAAGAGGTACCATGATAAGAAAGGAAAACCACCTCCCTCTCTTGTTGTAGTAGATGGTATTCACGCCAAGATCAGGCCTCAGTTGTCGCCCCTGTGGACACAAGGAAGTGTGGTCATAAGAGAATCTGACAGATCCTACATAGTGAAGGCCGATGGCTGTGAGTTCAGAAGAAATGATGTCGTATCAAGAAAACTAGAGAAATGACAAAACCCAAAGTCGTTGTTACGGACCCTTCATTAGACTTTCCTGTGGGCCCACCCACACAGTCAGATGCAGCCATGTCAACTGCCCCACAGCCAAAGTCCATAGAACTACCTGGAGTCAACGATGAAACAGGACAAATGTAGTTGAGTGACATGAAAAATAAATCAAAATCAGAACCAGTACTGATTCGACAAGGCGCAAGATCACAGAGACAAGTCAAGTCAAACTCAAAGTATAAAGACTTTGTTCTGTTTAAATAACCTTAGAGTCATTGTGATTTCTCGTGATTTCTTTAACGAATTATTTGTCAGTCTTTGTAAAGAAGAGAGGATGTAGTGTGACAGTCAAGAATGTTCTAGAAGTAGCTGTGTCATGCTGAGTCATCCCTGAATCAATATATAAATAGAATCTATTGTAATGCCACGGAACGTTCTAGATCCTCAACCATACCTGTAAAATCTGAGCTTGTAACTTGATGTAGCGAGTAGTTTAGTTGCTGGTATAGACCGTCAGATATCAATAAAGGTGTATGCTGCAGAATGCAAGACATCCACACTCAAAGCTTGTTTAGTTTGCACCATTGAGTCATTTAAGCTACTTATGCATTTTGTCTGGTTGAAGAGTTTAATGTTGGCTGCAACTGGTGCAATTTTACTGTCTTTGCTAAACTGACTATTGAACCACCTCAACCAATTATGGTAGTTTGACTTTTTTATGAGTTAAAGTCATAAAGCTAGATTGTGCAGTCAAACAATTTAAGGTCGTCGTGCATTTTGTCCAGTTAAGTCATTTTAGCTAATTTCATCGTTTGAACTACTTCAACCAGTTAAGATAGATTGTGCAATTTGTGCAGGTTAACAGTTTTTTTTTAGGTTTCACTATTAAACCAGTTAAACCAACTACGCCAGTTTGACCATCTGGACTACTTGTACCGTTTCAGTAAGCTTATTCAGTCTGCCTAGTTGATTCATTGTAGCTATTTTGATCCTTTGAAGTACTTCAACCAATCATGTCACCTTGTCCAATGTCTTTGAGTTGAACTGTTTTCACACAGTTGACTATTTAATCATTTTAACTTGTTTTTGAGCCGTTATGTATCTTGTCTGGTCAAACCATTGAAGCTAATATTACCATCTGAACGACTTTAACCAAATAAGACAGATTGCGCTTTTTGTGCAATAGAATTGTTGTTGCTAGTTTGACCTGCAACTCATTTGAGCTAGTTGAGCATTTTGTTCGATTAAACTTTTTGAGCTATTTTGATCATTTAGACTACGGCGGCAAATTGAGATAGATTGTGCAGTTTAAGTAGTTAAGATTCTTTGCTGGTTTTGACTATTTAACTGTCTGAGCATTGATCATTTTTACCTCTTGAAACAATACAGCTTCTGCAGATTCTGCATTTTGTGTTGTTCTTCAATTGAAAGTAGTTTGACCATTTGAACTACTTCAACCAGTTGAGAAAGATTATGCAGTTTTTAACTTCTTAGCCAGCCCAACCATTTAAGCTAGTTGTGCATTTTGTCTGGTTGAACCACCAAAGTTAGTACGACCATCTGAACAACCTTAACCAATTAAGATAAATTTTGCAATTGGTGCAGTTTAACTGTTTCCGCTACTTTGAGTATAGACTAATTAACGAGTGTATCCAATTTAGCTAGATTTTGTAGTTTGTGCTGTTAATGCTATCAGGCAAGTTATGCATTTTGTCCAGTTAAAGCATTTACGCTAGTTTGTCCATTTGAACTACTTTAACTAATCAAGATAGATTGTGGTTGAGCCATCTAAGGTAGACTTTCCAGAATGTGCAGTGGAACCAATTAAGCTAGTTATGCATTTTGTTCAGTGGAACCATCTAACTTAGTTTGACCATCTGAACTACTTGCAGTGATGAAGGCAGTCTGTGCAGTTTAGCTGTTATCACTAGATTGATATTTAACGAGTTGAACCATTAAACCTATTTATGCATTTTGCCCAGTTGAACCATTTCAGCTAGTGATGCATTTTGTCTTGTTGACCTGTTTAACTCAGAGCAACCGTTGAACTTCATTTGACTTATTTAGTAGAAAAGGTCGTGGTTATTCATCGTGGTGAATGACAATAAAAGCTAAGCTTTTCGTTTGTCTCACATTGTAGTCACATGTGATGTAGATTGCGTCGTTTCGACTGCATACTGCTACTGTTCTTCAGGTGATGAGGTTGACAGTCATGTGTGATCTTATAAAGCATGATTCTCTACTGTGATTAGTTGTTTTTCAACAGCTCTGATTGGTGCATTTCGATCCTTGCTGTTCACTCGCTGATTTGTATCCACCGTTAGCAATGAGACAATCTTAGACAAAGAGATCATGGTATCTTTCACCGTAGAATCGCTGTTTACCAACATTCCTATCGATGCCGCTGTACAAGCCGCACTGCAGAAACTCGAGAATGACCCAAGCCTTGCAGACCACACCATGCTAACACCTGTACAGATCACTGACCTTTTTGACCTTCGATGGCGCCACCACAAGGAGTTCGATTTCTGCTGTTATTGCTAACCTCTACATGGAGAGTTTCAAAGAACAGGCGATAACTACATCATCCTACAAGCCTAGGATCTGGAAACACTACGTGGACAATACCTTTACCATCCTAGGTCGCGAAAAAAGGATATGACTTTTTACAGCATTTAAACAACCAGCAGCCTTCCATCTACTTCACCATGGAGACAGAGAAAGACAAAAAACTCGCCTTCCTAGACACCACAGTTTTAAGAGAACCTGACGGCGCCTCACTCCCAGCATATACAGGAAGCACATGCACACTGATCATTACTTAGCGTATGATTCACAAGACCCTCGATCACTAAAATGCCGTATTGTTAATTGCCTTTATAAGCGCACCAAACGTCTCGTAACAAAACCCTCTGTCATCTCCAAAGAGAAAAAACTTCTGTCATCTGTTCTGGTTTCTAATGGTTATCCTTTTCCTTCTTGTAGAAACTCACCAAGACCAGAAAACGAAACAGCAGTGCCCAACCCGCCAACGAGCTCAAAGCTACTGTGGTTTTACCTTATGTCAAAGGTCTTTCCGAACAGCTTCGCCAATTCTAATAACCGCAAGGCGTACCCGCTGTTTTCAAGTTTGAGACTATGTAAGATATCTCAGTTAGTGCAACCAAAAGACGCTGTCAATCCAGCTTAACATGATGATGGATTCCCTGTGAATGCAGCAAGGTGTACATCAGAGAGACTGGAAGACCTATGCAAGTCAGAATTAAGGAGCATGATCGAGGCATTCAACTCACTGGTACTGAGACCTCCGCCGTTTCAGAGCATGCCCACAACACTGGACACAAGCCACTCTGGAATGAAGTAAAGTTTATTGATCATGACCCTTGTTACTAGACGCACAGGGTCAAAGAGGCAACTCACACAAGACTTCACCCTAACAACATCGACAGGGATAGTGGAATAGAAATTCCAGAAGCATGGATGCCCACAATCAAAAAACACAACAACAGGAGAGCCGTGTGAAAGCGGACAACCAAGGGAGCAAATAACTGAGTGAACAGCAAGGATGGAAATGCACCGATCAGAGCTGTTGAGAAACAACTAATCAGAGCAGAGAATCATGCTATATAAGATCATGCATGTGTAGTCGTTTTCATTGCCTGAAGAAGGGTAGCAGTATGCAGTTGAAAGATTGCAATCTACATCACATGTGACTACATCGTGAGACAAACAAAAAACTTAGCTTTTAGTCACTTGACTAGTTAACCAGTTAAACTATTTCAGCTAGATGATGCAGCTTGTGCAGTCGATTAATTGAAGCTAGTATGAGCATTTGAGCTGCATTAACCAATCAAAATAGGTTATGCAATATGTTAGATCCAAGTGTAACATTTTTTTTGATTATTCGTTCTTGCCTAATTTGTTTTCCCTTGCGTACGCAAATTACTTTATACTTCCTTTCGTCCATTTGTTTAGTCTTCTTTTTTGGCGTTAATTTAGGTGTTTGTCTCTTTCTGTCAGTTTTCGTGCCCTCGTTAGCGTTTCCGTGCTGTTTCATCTTCATTAGCGCCTTTCTATAGTTTTATTTTCCGCATTTTCTAGCGTATTTGAATATCGTAGTTTGTCAGTACAGTTTGTGAGTTCAGTTTGGTCCGCGCTTAGCGCAGTTCTGTTTAGTTTGTTTCTAGCCTCTTTGCGTTATTCGCAGTCCTCTTTACAGAAGTTTTCTCTGGCCAAAACAATTTTCAACCCACACTCTTAGTATCAAGCACGTTCGGCTCCAATAAATCTTTTTCTTTTTATTTGGTGTGTGGTGTTATCATTCAAGGCCAGGAGTCTTGCAGGTTTATGGCAGTTTCATCGTTGAAAATTGTTGGTGACATGTCGTTTCATCATGAGCTTTAGCCGCAAGCAGCTTACAGATCCCGTCGCTCGGCGAGTTGGAACACGCGTACGACAACCAAACCGTTCGCTGGATTTTGAAGCGTCTAACCTGGAAATACTTCGTTTCAAGAAAAATTCAAGGTCTGGTCACCTATCTACCGTAACCGCCATTTCCAATGAAATTTCTGGCTTGCTTACTGATGATCATAATCTTCAGGAGGTTAAAGGGAAGCTTCCTTACTTGGACAACGCTTTTGAAAGATTCAAAGAGGCCCATCGCGATTACGTCGAAGAAATTCTGGATGAGAACGCCATTATTGAGGAGCAACGCTATCTTGAAGACAAGGAGAGAAAGGTTCGTGTGTTCCGTCAGGAGATCATCGAATGGATAATTAATATTGAATACAAGCTATTAGCAGAATCGCTTCAGGTAGATTCAGCAGTGAATCCCGAAGATTCAATTAGTTGTGCTGGCACACCAATTCCTTCAGGTGCTTCCAAGGTTTCAAAACATTCAAGTCGAGCAAGTTCACGTGGTGATCGTGCTTCATCAGTTGCAGCCGCGAGAGCCAAAGAAGCCGCAAGAATTGCCGAGTTAAAAGCTGAAATTTCTATGCTCGAAAAGCGCCAAACACTCGAAGAGAAAAAGTTTCGTTTACAGCAGGAAGAATTACGCCTTAACCTCGAAGCCGAAATGATCAAGACAACAGCTAAGGAGAGGGTCTACGCAGCAATGACCTCCCCTTCTCTACCGGAGGTGAAGCCTTTAAAATTGGAGACAGAGCTCCAGGATCAGGAACCCCCTCGTACCAGCCCCCGCGCGAAAAGGTCTTTTCCAGGCGAGGTGCACCACCCAGGCCAGGGCGTGTCTATGGATTCTGTTCCTTACGGCCAGTTTGATTATCAAGCCTGTACAGTCGGTGAGGATCTGAGAAAGGAAACGATTGGTTTGCAGCGGCAACAGACTGCTCTTCAGTTTCAGCAGAACAGAATGATGGAATTGCTAGCGCATAATCAGAATAGGAACAAACTTCCGCAGCCCCGTGTCCCTGTGTTTGACGGAAACCCTATTGAGTACCGCACTTTCGTTCGCGCTTTTGAAAATTTGGTTGAATCCAGAACATTTAGCAGTACTGATAGACTCTATTACCTCGAGCAGTTCACCGCAGGGGACGTTAAGGAACTTGTAAGATCCTGTCATCATTTACCAGCGGAAGAAGGTTACGATGAGGCTCGTAGGCTTTTCAGAAGGAAGTATGGTGACGATTATCGCATAGCATCCGCTTACGAGATGAAGGCCCTCGACTGGCCGAGCATAAAGGCAGAAGATGGTGTGGCTTTGAATCGTTTCTCAGTCTTTCTCGCAAGTTGCAAGAACGCATTGGCAGGTAGCCAGTACATTTCTAAGTTTGATCAGCCAGGAAACATTCAAAAGTTGGTGCTCAAGATTCCTTACAGCATGAGAGAAAGATGGCGTCGCTTAGCTGATGACATCATGGACAGACAGTTAAGGCCAGTACAGTTTAGTGACTTCGTCGCCTTTGTTGATCGCGAAGCACGAATACTAACCAACCCAGTCTTTGGCAAGATATCCGATACCGTAAGATCGGCGCCTGGTCAGCGGTCCTATGGTGGCAAGACATCCAATCCCAAGAATCTCAGTCTCTTAGCACATGTAGGCGATAGTGAAGGTCGTACCAGTGAAACTGTTCCGCAGGGTGTAAAGGAGCCATGTCAACGCGCCGATGGAGAGCAGAGACCTCAGACTCGCAAGGTTCAGCCAACTGGAATCGATCAGGGTCCCTCACAAGGGAAAAATCGGTGTCTCTATTGTAGCAGAAACCACGCCCTTGAGGATTGTCAATCATTGCGGTGGAAACCCTACCAAGAGAGAATTCAATTCCTGTTGTCCAAAAAGCTGTGCTTTGGATGTTTATCCACCTAACATGTCGCAAAGTTTTGCCCGCAGAGGAAAAATTGCAAGATTGCGAACTGTAAAGGACGGCATCCTACTGTTTTACGTACAAGCCCTCGTGAGAGACCAGCTGTCGACGTTGGAGTGGGTACGGAAGACGTAATCAGCACTCGAGTTTGTAGTCACATGGTAAAAACGGGCACCAGTGCCAACAGTGAGACTTCAGGAGAGGGTCGTAGGACAGGCATGGCCGTAATACCAGTTAGAGTAAGAGCGAAAGATAGTGATAAGAGCGTCATCACCTAGGCCTTCCTGGATAACGGTAGCAACTCCAGTTTCTGTACTGAATCGCTCATGAAGCAGCTCGGGATTAATGGTCAACAAGTTAAGATATCCCTGTCTACTCTTGAGAAGAAAAATAGCATCACCAACAGCTTCCTGGTTCGCGACCTTCTTGTATCCGATTTGGACGAGAACGAGTGGATTAGCCTCCCGACCCTTTATACCAGGCCGGAGATTCCTGTGTCCAGCAGCGACATTCCAACTCAGGATGACATTGATCAGTGGCCCCACTTGCAAGGAGTTTTTCTGCCTCGTCTCGACGCTGAGGTTGGCCTTTTGATTGCTAGTGACGTTCCCAAGGCTCTCGATCCACTTGAAATCAAACACAGTCAAGACGGTGGTCCTTATGCTTCAAGAACTCGAATCGGCTGGGCGGTAAATGGTCCCTTAGGCCGTCGTCACCACAGTTCACGGTCATCCACTTTTGTTGCTAAAGTCGATCACCGGCTCCAACAGATGATAGAAGACTTCTACAATCGCGATTTTACCGATCCCACCGCTGATAGCAAGACAGAGATGTCTCAAGACGAACGTAGATTTATGCAAATCGCCGAACAGACGGTGGAGTTGAGAAATGGGCACTATCAAATCTCTTTACCTTTTAAGGATCGCCAAACGCCTGTACCCAGCAACAAGGCTCAGGCCTGGCAGCGCGCCATTTGGTTGAAGAAAAGGCTGGAAAGAGACCCGAAGTTGTATCAAGATTATAAGGCCTTTATGGAAGACATTCTCTCCAAAGGATATGCACGCAAAGTGTCCCCTGATCAGAATAGCCCCGCGAAGGGCAACGCCTGGTACATACCGCACCATGGTGTTTACCACCCTCGCAAGCCAGGAAAGATCCGCGTCGTGTTTGACTGTTCGGCCAAATTCATGGGAAAGTCCCTCAATGACATGCTGTACAAGGACCCGGACCTAACTAGTTCGCTTGTAGGAGTCCTGTTGAGGTTTCGTGAAGAGAGAGTGGCCGTCATGGCGGACATAGAGTCCATGTTCCACCAAGTGAGAGTTCCCGATCCTGACAGTTCCTTTCTGCGTTTTCTTTGGTGGGAGGATGGCAACATGGCGCGCGAATTACAAGAATTTCAGATGGTCGTTCACTTGTTTGGAGCCATTTCATCACCGGCTTGCGCAAACCTCGCACTCCGCAAGACAGCAGAAGATAATCGTCACAGCTTCCCTCCTGACGTCATTAACACAGTTAAAAGAAACTTTTATGTCGATGATTGCTTGAAGTCCCTCCCTGGTGAGCAGAAAGCCATTGAGCATGTTGGCAGTTTATGCAGTTTACTATCACGTGGTGGTTTCAAGCTAACCAAATGGGTCAGCAATAGTCGTGATGTTCTGCAAGCTATCCCTGAGAAGGAGCGAGCAAAGGACATCAAGGACATGGACATAAGGAAGGAAGAGTTGCCTGTTCAGCGAGCCCTGGGAGTTCAATGGTGTGTAGAATCCGACTCGTTCCGCTTCAGAGTCAACATTAGCTCCCGTCCACCAACGCGTAGGGGTATCTTGTCTCTAGCGAGTGCTATTTTCGATCCGTTGGGATTCCTGGCACCGTTCGTTCTGACCGCGAAGGAAATCCTTCAAGATCTTTGTCGCATTAAGGTAGGATGGGATGACGAGATCCCGACTGACTATGCTGCACGTTGGGAAAATTGGCTAGCAGATGTTCCAAAGCTCTCGGAGTTTGCTGTGAGTCGCTGTTTAAAGCCAGAGGATTTTGGTCCCGTTAAATCCAGTCAGCTACATCACTTCTCTGATGCCTCAGAAGCAGCTTATGGCTCAGTGACTTACCTTCGACTGCTTAGCCATGAGGACCGAGTTCATTGTTCCTTCCTGTTTGGAAAATCACGCGTTGCTCCTCTGAAAACTATCTCTGTTCCTCGTTTAGAGCTCTCGGCCGCAACCGTTTCTGTGCGACAAGACAAGATGCTCAAGGAAGAGCTGGAGATGCCTCCTAATTGTGAATCCGTGTTTTGGTCAGACAGCATGTCAGTGCTTCGTTATGTGAAGAACGAAAGTACGCGTTTCCACACGTTTGTTGCCAATCGGGTTGCCGTACTACGAGAGGGCTCAAGTCCAGATCAGTGGCGCTATGTGGAAGGTGTAGCGAATCCTGGAGATTGCGCTTCAAGAGCGCTGACTGCCAAAGCATTGTTGAGCTGCCAAAGATGGTTACTGGGGCCGGAGTTTCTTTGGAAGTCAGAAGAAGATTGGCCTAGGAACCCCTTATCCCTTGGATGTCTTCAAGACGGAGACCCGGAAGTGAAGATGGTTTATAAGGTTTGTCACGCTTCTGTTTCCGAGTCGGAGCATCCTTTGGTTGAGTACTTTCAACGCGCGTCTTCCTGGCACCGATTAAAGAAGTCAGTTGCATGGTTTTTACGATACCTTGGAAACTTGAAAAGGTCAAGTAAACGCGGAAAATCGAGAGAGCCGATCCTTTCAACTCCCATCCTTTCTTTACCACCAATTACCGTTACGGAGTTGGCAATTGTGGAGCTAGAAATCCTCAGGAACGTCCAGCAGTTCAATTTTCCGGATGAGCTTGAGCTGTTAAGCAAGTCTGAAAACGGTACGCAAGTCAAGAAAAGCAGCAGCCTTCGAAGTCTGGATCTAATCTTAGTGAACGGCGTCTTACGTGTCGGTGGGAGGTTAAGTATAGCGTCCACTGCATTTGAGGCCAAACATCAGATTATTTTGCCCAAGAAGGATCACGTGACCAACCTTGTGGTAGAATATTACCACCAGATCTCCGGTCACTCTGGAAGGGAGTACGTTATCAGTCTTGCTCGCGAGAAGTTTTGGATCGTAAACGCAAGTTCTGTTGTCAGGAAAGTTCTTTCGAAATGTTTCAGTTGCCGGCGGCGTCAAGGCCCGTTCTGTGAGCAGAAAATGGCTGACCTTCCCGTGGATCGTGTTACCCCAGGTCAGCCACCTTTTACATCTGTCGGCATTGATTGTTTTGGTCCTCTTCAGGTGCGCCGTGGGCGAAGTCTTGTGAAAAGATATGGGGTCATTTTCACGTGTCTTTCTATCCGCGCGGTTCACATTGAAGTGGCGCACAGTTTGGAAACTGATTCTTTCCTGATGGCGCTCAGAAGGTTTATAGCAAGAAGGGGCCAGGTAAAAGAGATCAGATCCGATAATGGTACCAATTTCACCGGCGGAGAGAGGGAGCTCAGGGAATCCATCAACGCGTGGAATCACAACAAGATTCACGAAGCTCTACTTCAGAAGGGTATCAAGTGGAACTTCAACCCCCCCTATGGCTCCCATTATGGAGGTGTTTGGGAGCGCTGCATTCGAACAACGCGCAAGGTCCTTCGAGCTTTGCTTCAAACTCAAACTGTTGACGACGAAGGTTTAGTCACCCTCCTATGTGAAGTGGAAAGCATCATTAATGGTCGTCCAATCACCACAGTTTCAGGTGACCCCAATGATCCGGAGCCCCTTACACCAAACCATTTGCTTCTTTTACGCTCGGAACCTCAGATGCCCCCTGGGTTATTCCAAAAGGAAGACTCCTTCTCTCGGCGCAGATGGAGACAAGTGCAATATCTCGCAGACATCTTCTGGAAGAGATGGTCTAAGGAGTACTTGCCTCTGCTCCAAAGTAGGCAGAAATGGACGACGATTCGCAAGAACCTGGCCGTTGGGGATATTGTTCTAGTGAGCGCCGAAAATTCCCCTCGCAATTCATGGCCCCTTGGTAGAGTGGTAGAAGTCTTCGCCGACAAGAAGGGTTTGGTACGCCGTACCAGAGTGAAAGTAAAAGGAGCAGTTTTGGAGAGGCCAATTGACAAGCTTTGCTTGCTGATAGAAGCTTGAACTTTCCCTTTGGAGTTATTTTCTGTGCAATTTTCTGAATTCAGGAGAAGAGAACATTAAGAACACTTAGGAAGACACTTAGATCTTTAATTGTTTAATTTAAGTGCCTCGCGTGTGCTCCTCACTTATGGGGCCGGTATTTTAGATCCAAGTGTAACATTTTTTTTGATTATTCGTTCTTGCCTAATTTGTTTTCCCTTGCGTACGCAAATTACTTTATACTTCCTTTCGTCCATTTGTTTAGTCTTCTTTTTTGGCGTTAATTTAGGTGTTTGTCTCTTTCTGTCAGTTTTCGTGCCCTCGTTAGCGTTTCCGTGCTGTTTCATCTTCATTAGCGCCTTTCTATAGTTTTATTTTCCGCATTTTCTAGCGTATTTGAATATCGTAGTTTGTCAGTACAGTTTGTGAGTTCAGTTTGGTCCGCGCTTAGCGCAGTTCTGTTTAGTTTGTTTCTAGCCTCTTCGCGTTATTTGCAGTCCTCTTTACAGAAGTTTTCTCTGGCCAAAACAATTTTCAACCCACACTCTTAGTATCAAGCACGTTCGGCTCCAATAAATCTTTTTCTTTTTATTTGGTGTGTGGTGTTATCATTCAAGGCCAGGAGTCTTGCAGGTTTATGGCAGTTTCACAATATGTTTAGAGTTTAACTGTCTTTATTAGTTTGACCATTTAACCAGTGAAGCCATTGAAGCTAGTCACATAGTGTAACCGTTTTAGCTAGTTGTTAAACTATTTGAGCTAGATCGACCATTTGAACCAAGATAGTTTGTGCAGTTTCACTGTTATTGCTAACTGACTATTTAACAAGTTAAATAATTTCAGCCAGATTGCACAGTTTTTGCAGGTAAGCCGATTAAGCTTTCCAGTAAATTATTTAGTCTACTTTGAAGCATTTGTGAAATGTGAAGCATTTGAGCTAGCTTGTGCTGTTTTTTTAGTTGAACGACTTAAGATATTTATAGATTATTCTGGTTCAACCATTTTAGCAAACTACACATTTTGTTATTTAATCTAGCTTAACCCTTTCAAAAGGAAAACCAATTCAGCTACATTTAATATATTTCCACACAGTGAACATCATATTATTGATTGACATCTATAAATATGCTAGTTTGACCATTTGACTCATGTCAACAAAGTAGGATAGATTGAATAGTTTTTGAAGTTTCACTGTTTTCAATATTTGACTATTTAACCAGCTGAACCAATGAAGCTGAATTGTGCTATTTGTGCAATTAAACTTATTAGGCTAGTTAAGCATTTTGTCCAGTCGAATCAGTCAAGCTAGTTTTGACAGTTGACCTATTTCAACAGTTTAACTGTGTTCCCTAATTTAGTCACTTAAATTAATTTAGCTACATTGAGCAGTTGAACCATTTATGCTATTTATGCAATTTTTTTAGTTGAAACATCAAAGCGTTCGACCGTTTGAGCTAACTTAACCAATTAAGTTAGCTCAACTCAGTCAAGTGCAATTTGTGTTATATTACTCTCATCCCTAGTTTGACTATATAACCAGTTGAACCGAACAAACTACTTTGAATATTTTAACAGCTTTAACCAATAGGGCTAGATTGTGCAGTTTGTGCAATTGAAGGTATTAAGCTAGTTATGCATTTTGTTCAGTGAAACTAGTTAAGCTGGTTTGACCATTTAATAAGTCTACAAGTTTCGGCGCAATGCGCTATTCTTATAATGGCCTTTTAAATTTGACAGTTTTGGACCCCCAGTTTTAGTTATTCCAAAGACAACACTCTTTCAAAAATCGTCTATAGAAAGGTAGAAGCTGGTGATCACGTTTCTATAAAACAGCGTTATTGCATTTTAGGTCACTGTGAGCAATTTCACATTTATGAATATCATCTAACATGACAGCCGTCTAAGGAGGGCAAAGAAGAGATTAAAAATAACCCTTAGGCATATACTATCTAAGGAATAATAGGAAAGATTAAAAATAACCCTCTGGTATACACTACCCAAGAGGGCATAGAATATATTAAAAATGACCCTTAGCTTTACATTAACGAAGGGGGTATCGTAGAGATAAAGAGTAACCCTCAGGTATACAATATCCAAGAGGTATAAAAGAAAAAGAAAGAAAGCCAAAGGTATACACTAGCTGAAACGGTTCAGCTAGGTTCAACTGGCGTAAAAACTAGTTGAACTACTTCAAGCATTGAAGATGGATCGTGCAACTTGTGGAGGTCTTTAACTATTTGACCATTTGAACTGTTTAGACCAGATTTTATTTTATGAGCAATTGAACCTAGTAATCTAGTTTAATCATTTTAATTGCTTCAAGGAATTAAGATAGATTGAGCAGTTTTTCAGTCAAACTAGCTTCGCTGGTTTGACTATTTAACCAGTTGAACCAATTAAGTAAGTTTGACTATTTTAACTACTTAAGCCAATTTAGCTAAATTGTTTAGTTTCTGCAGTTAATTCATTGAAGCTAATTTGACCAATTTAACTACTTTTACCAATTAAATTAGATTGTGCAGTTTGTGTAGTTGAAGTATTAAGGCTAGTTATGCGTTATTTCCAGTTGAACCATTTAAGCTAGTTTGATCATTTTAACTACAATGACTAAGATAAATTGTACATCTATTTCAGTTTAATGTCTTTCCTAGTTTCTCCATTTATCCAGTCGAACCAATCGAGCTAAAACTACTACCTTGTTGAACTATTTCAAATGGTGAAACTAGCTTCATTGCTTGAAACAGACAAAATGCAAAACTAGCTTAAATGGTTTAACTGTAAAAACCGCAAGATTTAGCTCTATCGGTTCAAGTAGTGAAAATAGTCAAACTAGCTTAATTGGTTAACTGGTGGAAAAGGCAAAGAGTCAAAAAATTGTTTAAATACACAAATTTCACTATGTATCAAAGTAACTCAAAAGGTTAAATGCATACTTAGCTTAAATGGTCTAACTTGTCGAATAGTCGAACTAACAAGGACAGTTATACTGCACACATTAGTGCAATCTATCTTAATTGGTTGGAAGGGATCAAATGGACATTTTATCTTTTATGGTTCAACTGGAAAAAATTCATAACTTGCTAAAGAGGTTCAAATTGTTAAATATACTACCAGAACAAAACAGTTAAACTGAAAAAATTGCGCAAGCAATCAAAAGTGGTTGAAATTGTCAAGAAAGCTACAGGGAAACAATTGCACAAACTGCACACTCTGGCTGAATTGTTTCAACTCAACCTTTTAAATAGCCTAGCCAGCGAAAACAGTTAAACTGCATAAATTGCACAATCTACCTTGACTAGCGTAACTACTTCGAATGGTCAAGAAAGCTAAAGTAAGTGAGCAGGACAAAATGCATAAGAAGCTTAAGTGATTCAATCACTCAAAATAACGTAACTGGTTCAGCTAGTTAAAAGAATCAGACTAGACTAATTGGTTCAAATGGTTAAATAGTCAAACTAGTGAGAACCATTTAACTGCGTAAATCGCACAATCTATCTTGAATGGTTAAAGTAGTTCAAATGCTCAGCCTGGCTTAAATGGTTCATCTGGACAAGGTATATAAACTAGCATAAGTAATTTAACAATCCAACTGCACAATCTAGCTCAAATGGATCAACGGCTTAAATAATCAAACAAGCAAACACCGTTAAACTGCTAAAGTTACAAAATCTATCTGAAATCGTTGCAGCAATTCAAATGGTTTAACCGGTTTAACTGGACAAAGTACATAGCTAGCTTAATAGGTTCGATTGCACAAACTGCGTAATCTAGCTTAATTTGTTTAAATAGTCAGAATAGTCAAACTTGTTCAATTAGTTCTACTTTTTAAATAGTCAAAGTAACGGAAACAGTTAAGCTGCACAAATTTTCTTTCTCAACTTGTTAAAATACTCTGAACGCTCAAACTTGCTTCCAATAGTGACTTGTGAAAACTGCAGAATCAAGCTGAACTGCTTCAAGTAGTTAAAAGTCAAACTAGTTTCATTGGTTCAGCTGGTTACATGGTCAAACTAGGGAAAACAGCTAAAGTACAAAAATTGCAGAATCTATCTTAACTATTTGAAGTAGTTCAAGAAACGTTCGACCTAGCTTAAAAGGTTTAACTGGACAAAATGCGCAACTACCTTAAGAGGTTGAACTCCACAAAGTGCACAATCTAGCTTACTTCCCTCAAACTAGCTAAAACAGCAAAATTACTCAAAATGCTCAGTCTATCTTAACTTCTTAAGTTAGTTCAAATGGTCGAACTAGCCAAAATGGTTCACCTGGAAAAAAATTCCCCACTACCCTAATAGGTTCAACTGCACAAACTGCCAAATTCCAGCTTAATTGGTTAAAATAGTCAAAAAAGTCAAACTAGTTTATTCGGTACTCTCTTTTTAATAGTCAAACTAACGAAAAGAATGAATTTCACAAAACTGCACAATCAATCTCAAGTGGTTGAAATATTTCAAATGGTCAAACTTGCCGTCATGAGGAGCTTCGGCCCTGAAAAACAAATTCACAGCATGCATTTTAGAGAGGTGCTACAATTTCTGCCATTAGTGTAGATAATTACATAAAAACGTTAATGTGGAATCAGCCTGAATGCTTTTAAAAACCGAAATGTTTTGTCAATTCCCGATGACTGCAATATGTTGTCCTGCCACTAGGTCTGAAGCATGCCGATGAAGGCTGTTTGCTCAACACCTGGTGACCAAACAACATGTATATTGTATACTTATTTGGGTCTCTGTGTCGGACAAAATAGACAACGAAAATTTCCAGGAGATGGATTGGTGAGGTCTCAAAACATAATTTTGTAGTTGATGTGGTATCAAATTGCTCCCGACCTTACACTTTAGGCGGGAAGTGCATCTACTCAAAAAATTATGGGGAGCCCCAGAGATGTCTTCAATTACTAAATGTTCTTACAAATTCAAACTTCATAATTCTAAAACGATGTCCATAAATTAATACTTGAGTCACTTTGAAATCAGTCAAAAGAACACTTATCAAAAGAATGTTCAAAATCAGTTTAAATTAGTGAATCATCATTAATCAAATTACTTGGATGACTCTCTTTGGGGCACAGACACATGTGCGGACGTTTGATGCACAGGTTCAGTCAGGATCTCAGCACTTCCACTGGGGTCCACTAGTGAACCTCTGGACTCCTAAACTGAAGACGAAGACTGAAATGCAGGAGGGAGAACTGCTCTCGGTGTGCACGTCAATTGCCTTTTCTTTACGTGCTTGCCTGGTTCTGAGTGTGATTGAGTCATTTTCTTGCTTTAGTTGTCTAAATAGAGCAGTTTATCCAACTTGAATGTCACGATTTTTGACGGCTCTCCTAGAATCAGCTTGGCTCTTGATCCCGAGTCGCTACTGAGCACCTATGTGGCACATGATTGCAGGGTCGCAACTTTCACCACTTGGTACAACAACAGGGTTGGGTAATTTGGTTCTAACTGGCCCCCTAAAGAGGGCTGTAGCAGGGAAAAACACCCGCAGTACAATGGGAAGTAGTTGACAAGGGACTGATCCATATCTTCCTTCCACTGAGTAGTTGTGCGTAGTACCTTTCCAAAAGTTCCTCATGAAGTGTTCCACTTCTCCATTAGCTTTGGGCCACAATGGAGACACCTTTCGGTGCTTGAAGCCAAGATATGTAGCAAATTGTGTTAACTCGCCACCAATAAAAGGGGGGAACTATTATCGGACTTTACCACTTAGAGTACACCATAGGCAGCAAATATGTGGTCAAGCCAGGGAATCACTGCTTTGGCAGATGTAGGGTGGAAGATCTCAATCTTAGGAAATCTTGAGTATTTGTCAACTACAATAATGGCATAGTGTCCAGCAACTTCACAAAGTCAATGCTTATTTGTTCACAGGGACCATGGGGCAACAGAGTAATCTGCAGAGCCTCACGGGAAGGCTTGAGCATTGCAACTTAACAGGGAACACAAGATTTCACAATAGAATTAACTAGGCTGTCCGTTCTTGGAAACCAGACCTTTGAGTGCAACAGCCTACGAGTCTTTACTAGTCCTTAATTGCCTTCATGGGCCAGTTCGATTACTCATTTCTTAAGTGCATCGAGTACTACTATGCGGCTTCCAGGAAGCACAAGGTTGCCCTCCACTGAAGTCAGCTCACTGTGGATGTTGACAATATCTTGAGGGTGTTTGGGTCGACTCTTCCACTGGCTTCAGGCTATTCCACTAGGCCATTCAAATGAGGTGCATTACTTCTTGAAGAGTGGTATCTTCTCTGGTTGCTTCACTGATCTCTTCTCTACTTAGAGCCTTATGTGTTGCTAGGGACATCACGAAGTTGACATATTGCTCTCTAGACTCTGCGATGAGATGACACTTTCTATCACCCTGGAAAGACCTTAAGATATAGTCTGCTGGATGTAGGTCGCCTCTCAAATACAACATTTCAAAGTTGAAGGACTCTAGTTTGAGTTCTCAGTTCTCAATCCTAGCTGAGGCTTGGAATACAGGGCTGGTGAAGATGGCTGGCAGTGACTTACGATCCATACAGAAGTGGTTACAACCCCAAACAATTGCCAATGCCTTGTGCTTGATTTAAGAGTAGCGCCTTTCCACTCTCTAGAGGGCTTTGCTGGCGTAAGAGATCACTTTGCCACCTTGAGTTAACATGCCTCCCAACCCAACAAGACTAGCATCCACAAGCAGGATGGATTTCTTGCTGGGGTCAAAGTACGCCATTACTTCATCCAATGTGAGACTACGCTTGAGTCGCTCCAATGCCGTTCGGTTATCATCTTCCCATTTAAATTCAACACCTTGTGGGTGAGGTCACACAACGGAGCTGTAATATCTGCATAACCATGCATGACATGAGCCACATAGTTGGCCATGCCTAACAGGCTGCATACATCGCTAACTGTGGTAGGTGCTTCTGCTTGTGTGATTGCTTCCACCGTCACAGAATCAGGTGATCTACAATCTTCACTAAAGACCACGCCAAAGAACTCAATAGGTGGCATTTAAGTTTGGCACTTTTGTTTCCTCAGAGTAAAGTTGAACTCCTTGAAGTGAGTTAAAACAGCATGCAAGGTCTTTTCATGCTCCACTGCGTTGACTCCACAGATGATGACATCATCACGAATATTATTAACACTAGGGATGTCACCGATAGCAGTAGCAATTACACAATCACATCCTTAAATTTTTCAGCCACAGCATTTATACCAAAACTAAGGCGCCTGTACCTGTACAGACCAAGATGAGTGAAAAAGATGGTAATATGCTTGGAGTCTGGGTGAAGGACCATCTCATGATATCCTTGATTGAGATCGAGTTTGCAAAAGACTTTAGCCCCACTGAGGTCGTGTACCACTACAGTGTTCCAAGCTCCATAGCAGTTGCAAATCCAAGAAGAGATGTTTTGTCATCTACCGCGAGAAATTCAGAGTCAACTGAACAACACTTAGATTCCACTAGGGCCTTGAATTTACCCAGCACCGAGAGGGGTTTAGATGAGTGAGAAGCATACACTTCAGTATCACAAGGTTCTAGTCCACAATCAAACATCTTGGACACATCATAACTCACAATGCTCACGCGGGCCCCAGAGTCCACCAAGAGCTTGCATATGACAATATTGACTTTCAATAACACAAATGGAGCACTAACCTTGGTAGGAGAAGTTAACATCAACGTGTATTCATTATCTGAACTTGACGGCGGTGAACGTGGCTTTGACTCTTTGTTCACCTACCTAATGGTTTAAGGGGGCCTAAAGTTTTGACAACCTTGCTTCCTGTTTCCTTTTTGATGTGTTCCACCTCTCCCATAGGACTAACCCTTTTGATAACCTGGACAATACTGCGCATAATGGCAACATTTTTCGCGGGAGTTGCACTTTCGATTGAAAGCAGGACACCAACTTTTGGCATCGTGTGTCCAACTTTCTCTACAGTTAAGACAATGAGCTGTCTTTGTCCACTGGTTTGGACTTCTGAGGGAACACAGCATTGGCATTTCCAGGGGATTCTATGTCGGTTGCTTGCTGCTCTGAGACTTTTAATGCTCCTGCTTTGGCTAACAGGGCTTTAAGTGTCATGGTCAAATCTCTCTGTGGTTTTCAGCAAAGGCTTTGCGAAGTGCATGACTGAACTATTTGAGATTTAAGTGCCGCTCTTGCTAAGAGCGGTCCTCTCGACTTCCCATTGGAAAAAAAGTTTTCTTTTATTTTTCGCCCATGAAAAGGGTTTAGGACAAATGTTTAAAAAAGAATAGTTAAGTTGTTCTCCAGTTCTCTCTTTGCTTCGCCACGAGATGATTTTTGGCCAGACCACCCCTGTGGACAGCAATCGAAAGTGTGAATTTCAAAGAATTTGTCCAGTGCGCAGCAGCTGCAGCAATAAAGCTCACGGAGTTCTATCTTGCTACAAGTTACAAGTTGTATTCAGTTAGTTCACAGACAAAATATGGAAACTTCAGCTGAAATATTTTTCATACCAGCGTGATCAGAGGAGACCCTTCTCTTCGACCTTGATTTGCATATCAAAAATTCACTACTTTGTACAAAAGAATTCTCAAAATGCAGGCGTTTATCGGGCTGAAAAAGCATATCAGTGCATAGTTTATACACCAATGAGGTAACGGATTGCCTCTAGCCTGCGGGTATATCTCTAGCCTCCATCCAGCAACATCTTAAAAACAACGCAAATCTATGCTTACGTAAATGTGTCACATGGTGAAACTAGCCTAAGTAATTCACAGGAAAAAGTGCAGAACAAGCTTAATCGGCTTAACCTCACAAACTGCACCATCTAGCTGAAATGGCTTTACTGGTTAAATAGTCAATTAGCAATAACAGCGAAATTGCACAAACTGTATAAAGTATCTTGATTGGTTCAAATGGTCCTACTAACTTGATAGTGGTTCAACCAGACAAAATGCACAACTAGCTTAAATAGTTGGACTGGTTGAAAAAGTTAAATTGGGAAAGACAGTCAAAGTGAAAAAATTACAATCTCTCTCTACTGGTTGAAGTAGTTCAAATGGTCAAAATATCTCAAAAACTTCAATTGGACAAAATGCTTAACCAGCTGAAATGGTTTAACTGGTCGAAAGTCAAACTAGCAATGACACACACTGCACAAAAAGTGCAATCTATCTTGGTTACAGTCGTTCAAATGGTAATGTTAGCTTCAATGGTTTAACCAGACAAAGATACATGACAGCTAAAATAGTTCAAATAGATTAAATAGTCAACCTGGCGAAAATAGTTCAATTCAAACACATTGCACAAGCTGTCATGATTGGTTAAAGTACTTCGAATGGTCAAAATAGCTGCAATTAATCAACTGCCTAGACCGAACAAGATAACTGAATTGGTACAAGTAATCGAGACTGGCTTGATCGGTTCAACTAGTTAAATAGTCAAACCTACCAAATTGCACAATCTATCTTAACTGGTTGAAGTAGTTAAAACGATGAAATGAGCTAAAATAGTTTAGTTGGACAAAATGCATGACTACCTTAAATGGCTCGACTGCAAAATCTAGCTTAATAAATTCAACTCGTTAAAAAAGTCAAACTACTGGTACCTTAATTGGTTGAAGTGGTTCAATAGTCAAACTACCAAAGACAGTAAAACTGCACCAATTGCAGAATCAATCTAAATTCATTCAATCAGTAAAAATGGTGAGACCACCTTCAACTCTTCAACTGGAAAAAACGTATAAGAAGTTTAAATGATTAAATGGTGCAAACTACAAAATCTTAATTGCTTCAAGCGGTTATAAAGTCAAATTAGTGAAAACAGTAAAACTACATAAATAACCTATCTTAAATGGTTGAAGTAGTTCAAATGGTCAATAAGCTTAGTGTTTCAGCTGGAAAAAATGCACAACGGGCTCGATTGGATCAACTGCACAAACTGCAGGATATAGCCTAATTTGGTGAAACTGGTCAACTAGTCAAATGAATAAAAACAGTTCAACTGCCCAAATTGCACAATCTTTCTTAAATGGTTGAAGTAGTCCAAACGGTCAAATTAGCTCAACCGGTTCAACTAGCATAAGTAGCTTGATAGGTTTAAATGCACAAGCTTCACAATCTAGCGTAATCAGCTTAAGTCGTTAAAATGGTCAAACTGGCTTAGATGGCTAAACCAGACAAAATGCATATCTACCTTAAATCTTTCAACTGGTTGAATATTTAAACAATGGAAGACAGTGAAACTGCAATATCTATCACAACTAGTTGATAAAGTTCAAATTGCTCAAACTAGCTTTAAATGGTTTAGACAACATATCTCAAGCTTTACAGGTTCACCTGGTTAAATACTCGAGCAAGCGAGGACAGTGAAACTGCACAACTTGCACAATCTAACTTCATTGGCTAAAATCATTCAAATGATTGAACTAAAAATATATTTTTCAATGGGACAAAATGCATAACTTACTTAATTGGTTCAATTCCATAATTTTATAATGTAGTTTAACTTCTCTAAGTTTAAGAAGTCAATTTAGCTTAATTGGCTCAACTGGTTAAATAGTAAAATAAGGGAAAACATTTACACTGCACAAACTGCAAAATGTATCTTGATTGGTTAAAGAATTTCAAAATGGTGAAACTAGCTTATTATACTAGCTTTAATAGTTGAACCACACAAAACGCATAGCCTTAATGGTACAATTGGAAAGTCTCCCAAATTTAGGCGAAATTGGTTCAAGATAAAGTAGTAAAGTTACCTTAATGAAGATAAAGTAGTAAAGTTACCTTAATGGATTCCACTTGGTAAGTAGCTCGAAAATTGCACAAACTATTTAATTTCTTCAGGTAGTTTAAATGGTCAAACTAGTTTCAGTTGTCCAACTGAAAAAACTGCACGATCTAGCTGTATTGGTGAAATTAGTGTTGGGCTTAGCAAAAATATGTCCTTAAGTCTAAGTAGGTGTTTGAGCAACTAACGTTGTGGCTATTCTAAATTCTCTTGATGGGTTTTGTAAAACCTTGAATGTGAGGAAGAACATGAAAACCAGTCGCTGGTTTCTTCTCATCAGGAATGTTACTAGTTGTAACTGGTCTCTGGCAGTTACGGAGAATAGCCATTTATCGTTAGGTCATTAGAAACATATCTTTGCTCCTCAGGCTTTGAATCAAGTAAAGATGGTTGACGATCAGTCCTGCTGAGTAACGTTTCAGTCTATTTATGATAAATCCTCTTCTTCCACCCTGCACTCATTTAAATAAAGAAAAGGCAAATGTCTATCCTTTTCATGCTTAAGCATAAATTAGATAGATGGCTCTATGGATTTAATACGATGAAGGCGTTCCACTTCATTTCTGAATACTGCAGAAATAGCATCATTGATATATCGTTTTCAGGAAAAGGATTTAGCGGTAAAGTGGCAAGGCCCTTTTTTTGCATCTTCCATAACTATATTGGCAATGACAGCAGAGACCGGCGAACCCATTGCTGTACCAAAACCTGTTGGTTTTGAGGCAAAAAGATAGTATATCAATAATATCCTCCATAGGAAAAGAACTTTTTTCTTCTCTGAGTCTCTTCACTACAACTTTAAGTTTAAATGCTTAAACCGGACAAAATACATAAGTAGCTTGGTAGCTTTTACTGCACAAACTACACAATGTACCCTAATTGGCTAAAGTAGTTAAAACAGTCAAACCAAACTAATTTAATTGTGTCAACTAGTTAAAAGTCAAAGCTAACGAAAATAGTTAAATTGCACAAATTGCACAATCTATGCTAACTCAATTAGCATTGGTAATTAGTCCCTATGGATTTTGGATATAATAGATTGTTTTGTATCACTCCTTGTCACTTCACTTGAGGCCTTGGGCTGTGTACTGCTTGAAGCGTTCTATAACTTTTTTCGATGGATCAATCCGACATGGCGGAACAAGTTCCCCAAGCCGTTGCCGGTAGAGCGATAGCTCAAGTTGTTCAAAATCTTCAACCTGCTCAAGGCGAACCTGCCGTGGCGCAGCAAGCTCAGGACCAACCTATGGCACAACAAGCTCAGAATCAAGAGGTATGCATCTTTTTCTGTTTCGGACACCATGTGGTTGATTATATTTCAGTGGCTAATTTTTACCGATAGAGTTTAGATTTGGTTTACTTTCTGTAGATGTGAAATTGTGTCAGGCCTGCGGGGCCGTGAAAGTTTTTTCTTTGCCTGCAGGGCTGTTAAAGTTACTTTGCCTGCGAGGCCGTGAAAGTTTCCTTTGCCTGTGGGGCCGTGAAAGTTTTTTCTTTGCCTGCGAGGCCGTGAGAGTTTTCTTTGCCTGCGGGGCTGTGAAAGTTTTCTTTGCCTGTGGGGTTGTGAAAGTTTTCTTTGCCTGCGGGGCCGTGAAAGTTTTCTTTGTCTGCGTGGCCATGAAAGTTTCTTTGCCTGCGGGGCTGTGCAGAAAGTTTTCCTTTGCCTGTGAGGCCGTTAAAGTTTTCGTCCCCTGTGTGGCCGTGTAGGAATGCTTCCTTATCATTCTAAACAGCATATGGCAGTTTGCGGCCTTTCCTTACATCTAGGCAGTTCGGAAAGCCGTAAAACACTAGAACAAAAATTTATATTCCAAATCGGCACCCTTAATCCCCACGGAATCAACGAGCGCTTTTCATTCAACTAATTTATTCCTGTTTTCTCGTCACCACATTCCCACCAATGGCGTAGCTCCACTTCCTACATATAAATCCACACACAACCCACAATTCCTCTAATCGCTCTGACGAAGGGCTAACGTTCAAAACATCAGCTTTTTTACCTTTTACGGTGGCTAATTTACGTTTTCAACCCAGTTGTTAACACTAAATTACCTGCTATACTCTCCCACCGACGCAGCACCACAGTTTCTTTAGAAACTTACCCCTTTATTCATTAGTTTTTTCTATTGCCTGAGAGGCCGTTTGGATTTATTTGCCTGCGGGACAGTGGAAGTTTCCTTTGCGTAGGAGGCCGAGAAATTTTCTTTGTCTTCGTAGCCGTGAAAGTTGCTTTGTCTGCGGGGCTGTTAAAGTTTTCTTTGTCTGCGGGGATCAAAGTTTTTTCTTTGCTTGCAAGGCCGTGAAAGTTTCTTTGTCTGCGCTGTCATTTAAAAATTTTTTGTTTGTGCTTCTGGGATCGAAAATAGTTTCGGTATTTTGCTTTTTGGAATGAAATGCTTTATGTTCACCTTCGGTTGTGGTAGTGTGATGCTGGCGCGCAAGAATAATTTTTTTTTCTCCTTTAGCCTTTTTTGTTTTTGTGGCTTGAATTTTTACTTTGTAGCCCCTCGTTTAAGAAATTGCATGCTGATGTAGAAAGTTCTGTTGCCGTGTTTTGCTTCGTTGGAGTGTGATGCCTGAGCATCAGTCGCCGTTCATTTGCTTGTGCAAGCTTACGTGTAGTAGCTTGTAGTTGCACGGTATTTAAAAAAAAAAAAACAAAAGACTGCTCTGTCGTTGTGTGTTTTTAAAACATTTTTTGGCCTGTGAGGCTAGGAGCGTTCATCGTTATTGCTGGAAGTTTGAGGTTTTGATAATTTTATTTTATTTTATTTAATTTAATCTAACTTAATGTAATGTAATATTTCATAACTTGTAATCTAATCGGTGTTGTTCTTTTTCAGCCTGTATTATACTGTGCTTGATCAGTTATGAGATTGAGTAATGAAAAGAAAGGAAATGAATGGATCAGTGATTTTTTATCTTGCCTTTTGAATTCTGTTATATAGGAGGAGGGTGATCTTGCTCATGTCTTAGAGAGACTTAAGAAGTTGGAAGATTCCCAAAAGAAATCTGTTGAATCAGTGTTGGAGGATTTACAGCACCTAATACGTTCTCCGTTGTTCCAGAAGGACCAGGCAATTGATTACCTAGTGAATCTGAAGATTGTGGCCAAGGAAACAAAACACGCGAAAGCTGGATTTTATTCTGCAGTGCTAACAGCAATGCAAAATAAAATGTGGGCCTCAAACATGCAATTTAAGCGCTATCTTGAAGCCCTCTTAGGAGATAAGGAGGATGAAGTGGTACTCAAGCGGATTGCTGCCGTAGATAAAGCGTTGCGAGTGCCTGGAGTTGGTGCAAATCGTTTCATGCCAAGGGGGAGAGGCAGCGATAGATCTCAAGTCCAGTGTTTTCAGTGTGGCCTATATGGGCATTATCAGAGGTTCTGTTCCTCGCGTCCACAGCCATGCCCTCAGTCTAAGAGGCCTCGCCTTTATAATCAAGGAGTTGAGGCACCTCAAAAACAATGAATGTATTGACAGGATTAAGGCGTTTTCCCAATGTTTTTGATCAGTTTCCAGTATTTATGCCGTGTGTTTCTCTGCATTAAAGGCTTCCTTTTCATTGTGTCAATCGGTGTCTGTTGTTGTTTCAATTTTAATTCACTCTTGTAAGTTCTGGATCAGGGTAGAGTAGCTCCTGCTGGTTCATCACATATGGTGACCACCAGACGACCAGGCGAACTGAGGCTGCTCCCTCCTGATCGGGAACCCCAGGTCTTCCCATAGGTGATCTCTCTTTTTGCCCTCTTTTCCTTACATTTTGGGTGGTACTAAGCGCAAAGCTGCTGTGGATAACTTTTACGTTCTTACGGAATTTCAACTACAGACAACGGCAATTAAACCAAGAAACGAGACCCTATGGGTGGATATGACTGGGGTTCCCGTTCAGGGGGGTGCGGCTGTGTGTTGGGAAAGTGTTATCTCATCTGGTAAGGTTCCGGATCTGGGGACTTTACATTTAAGGGATCCGGATTCCTTTGTGGCAGGTGGACTTCACTGTAATTCAGCCACCTGGGAGCTGGTACTTGAGGAACTGTATTCTGGATTGGATTAGAAATAAAGTCGACATCTTAAGTTTTTCAAGACCTTTTGCGGGAGTTTTCAAGAGAGCTAAATATTCGTCTACTGTTCCACCTAAGAAGATTTTCCCGAATCATGTAAACTGTAAAAATTTTACGGAATTTATATCCAAGGAGATTCGGAATCGTGTTTTAACTGGCGCTGTTAGAGTCTGGGGGGTAGTGGGTGTCGACCATCCCCCCCATCTTGTGTTGCCACTCACGGTTGAACCTACGAAGCCTCGACTTTGTATTGACGCGATTTTTCTAAACCTTTGGATGAAAGATATGCCGTTTTCCCTGGATAAACTGAGTGAAGTGACTAGGTATGTTTACCCCGGATCGTTCATGACCAAGTGCGACGACAAGTCCGGGTATGATCACGTGATGTCGACAGAGTCCTCGCAATCATACTTTGGGTTTAGTTTTGGTGGCCTGTGGTTTGTTTGTACGACTCTTCCGTTTGGATGGAAAATCTCCCCTTATGTTTACCATACCATTGGTCTGGCCGCCACAGGTTTCTTGAGAGCTCAAGGTATTCCTTGTTCTCTCTATATAGACGATCGCTTAAATGGAGAGCTTTTGCGGTCTTGGTCCATATTACCAGCGGACAGATATTTGCAGTTCAGGTTGCTGGCAGATACAGGTGCCATATTCGTTGTCCTTTCTGTATTGGTTGATCTCAATTATACCATTGGTATCAAGAAGTGGGTTCTTGTGCCGGTCACATCCCTGGGGTATTTAGGTCTGATCGTGGATTCCGTTCGACAATCGTTTTTGGTGCCGTGCCGTAAGATTGAGTCCTGGGCCTTAATTAGGGGGAAAATTCTTGCCTGCAAGAAAACTATTTGGATCAAAACTTTACAACGATTTCAGGGGAAATGCATATCTTTCTCTTTAGCTGTTCCAGCCGCGAAATTGTTCATGAGAGAAATGAGTAGAGCGATCGCTTCTGGCTTGGATAATGGGCAAGTGTCTACGACCGACGCCTTGAGGGAGGAAATTTCGCATTGGCGTTACCTTGACGACTGGAAGGACACTCTTCCGTGGAGAGACGAGAAGCATGTGCGTATTGCGATTTCTACCGATGCGTTTAGTTATGGGTGGGGTTGTGCAATTCATTCACCTTCGGATGATCAGATTTTCGAGATAATATTGGAGTCAAGAGGAACTGTGTCTCGATATTTCTACAAAGGAAATGTTAGCTTTGTTGTATGCTATTAAAGCTCTTCCTGACGGAATTAAGGATTGCCGAATTGATGCTTCTATTGACAGTATGGCAGTATTAGGTGCGTGGCAGGGGTCTGGCAGTAGGAGATCCCCCAGTTAACGTCAGCTACAAAACGACTTTATTTTGCTCTATCTTCTCGTAATGTTCAGTTGAACTTATCCTATGTACCATCTAAGGAAAATGTGGTCGATTTTCCGTCTAGGACAATGTCACGTGTGGATTCCAAATTGTCAATGTCAGCTTTTGAGATGGTCGATAAAGAGTTTGGCGGAGTTGAAGGTCATTCGTTGGACTCAAATGTAATGAAGAACAAAGATGGGTTTTCCTTGCCGCATTTTACTCCTTTTCCAATCCCAGACTCCAACGGTGTGAATGTCTTCAGTCAAGACTTGCGGGTTTTTCCGTCCATGACCAATCCTTATGTCTTCCCGCCATTTTCTTTGATTGGTCCACTGTTGAAGTTTCTTTTGAGTTTTAAGATCCCGTTCACTATTGTGGTTCCAGAGTTTGTTCCTCATCGCTATTGGTGGGTTGAATTGAACGCAAGGTGTTCTGGGAAAACTTGTCTTGGTACACAGGGTGACTTGAGTGTTCTGCTATCCCCATCAAAGTCGGGTTATAGTCCAACACCTTGTCCCTTTTCTATGTAGGCGTTTTGCGTGTCTCGGTTCTAGGTGTAGAGTTGGGCTCATTGATTGTTTCGTTTTTGTTCCCTACAGACATTGCCTAGAGTTCCGAAGTTATTCACTCCCTGCGTTGCATGCCCACGATGCTCACATCCGAACGATGAGGATTTCAATTTCTGTCAGAAATGTGGTTATGTTAGACGTGCTACAATCCAAGGACCACTAAAGAAATTGGATATTGATGAAGGCAGCATTGCCCAACGAGTACGCAAGTTGAATGAGCAACGTAGTTCGTCTTGTTATTCTAAACAGAAATCAGCTCTGGAATTGGAGTTTATAAATTTTCTGGGAAACTTGTCAGTCCCCAAGTCTTTGTCGTCAGTGCTTCCTTCGGATGTTATTGCGTTCCTTGTGTGGAAGGATGGAAAGGGAAGGACACGAGTTCATAGACAGGATTGTCACACCTGGGGAGGTAATGCGGGGCTAGATTGTGAGTGCCCTAAACGTTTGGCATTTGGGACTTTAGATTCACTGATTGGCAAGTTGCGTGCTATATTTGCAGAGAGTGGTCGAGGCGCAGAATGGCAGTCTTTGTTAGGTGTAGGTAATCCAGCTTCTTGTAGGTCAGTTAAGAATTATTTGAGTAATGTGCGGGAAGAACAACTAAAGGCTAGGGTAACTCCACGCCAGGCAGAGCCTATCTTAGTGAACGATTTGTTGGTTATCTCTGAATACATTAGTATATTCTTCGACTTTGCGCGCAATTCAGATTTTTATGTATGCCCGCGATCAGGCTTTATTTAAGGCATTATTTTTTGCTGGTGATAGAGCAGCTGATTTGTTACAAGTAAAAGTATCCGATGTTTTACGTTTCTCGGATAATTCTGGTTTGTTGTTCAATCATGTTTGGACAAAGTCTCTCAGGTCAGGTGACGCAAATGTGTTTGCCTTTAAGCGGGGATAAAATCCTTTGATTTGTCCTGTCCGGGGTTTGGAAATGTATTTTGATGTGTGTAAGCTGTTACATATTAACCTTGCGCCAGGTTTCCCTTTTTTGCTCTATTTCAAAATCTGGCGGAGTTTGTTTCAGCCATTTGGAGTCTTTGGCGGCTCAAGCGCGATTGAGTTTTTATGTTTCCGCGCTAGTTGGGAAGTTATCTAGTAGTCATTTAACAGTTCATGGGTTTCGCAGTGGGGCGGCTGTATCTTTAGCATTGCGAAGCGTAAGTCTCAGTGAAATCATGGACCACATTGGCTGGAAATCTAGTAAGACGGCGCTTCACTATATCAAACTTAAGCAAGTAGTGAATCCAGCAGGCGCGGCGGCTAAACTAGCGGATCTCCCTTTACAAGTGGGGCAGGACTACAAACATCAGGATCATCTTGTGGGATTCTCCCAAGCTTTTTCATGAATTTATTTTATTGGAGTTTTGAACTATTATAGTATAGGTTATTGTTAATGATTAGATATAATATGTATTAAGTAAGGATTGGAAAGAGGATTAAAGAGTTCTTTGTGTTTCTTTTCTTGGAGTGTGTGATTGTTCTTTTCATATGAGTGTGGGTGTAGGCTTGAGAAGGCCAGAGCGATTCTCCATACCTTATTACCATCTCATGAATAACAATACCTAGGGAGGAATATTACACTATGCTAACTCAATTAGCATTGGTAATTAGTCCCTAGGGATTTTGGATATAATAGATTGTTTTGTATCATTCCTTGTCACTTCACTTGAGGCCTTGGGCTGTGTTCTGCGCATCGAAGCGTTTTCCCACCCACCCCACCCCTGGTTGGATTGATCCGTCTCACCATCACCCCTTCGCCAGGCTTGGGCTTTCCCGGCCAGAGCAATTCTCCATACCTTATTACCATCTCATGAATAACAATACCTAGGGAGGAATATTACACTATCTTAATTGGAGGAAGTAGTTTAAATGATTAAACTGGCTTTGATTCTCCCGCCGGACTTAATGCATAACAAGTTTAAATAGCTCAGTGGGTTAAATAGTAGAGCTGGAACAGACAGTTTATTTCGGTCTCAACTGGTTGAAGTGGTTTGATTGGTCCAACTAGCTTCGATGCTTTAGGTGGAAAACATGCGCACCTAGCTTTACAGTAGTTAAAGCAGTAAAACTGCAAAAATTGCATATTCTGCACTAATTGGTTAAAGTAGTTGAAGCGTTTCAACTAGCTTCAATGTTTAACTAGCTTAAATGGTCCAACTGTACGTTCTAGTTGAATTTAATGTTGGGCACTTAAAAATGCTTAAGTATCTAAAATAGCAAAACCGAAGAAACTGAAAACTATAATAATTGGTTGAAGTAATTCAAATGGTCGAACTAGCTTCAAACGCCATGCAGGCAAAATGCAACTGTCAAAATAATGCAACTGGTTCAATGAGAAAAAAGTAACAGTAGCAAATTGAATGCCCAAATTGCGCAAAGCATTGCAATTGGTTCAAGGAGACTAAATAGTCAAACTAGCACAAATTTCGATTCAATCGGACAAAATACTTAACTAGCCTAAATAGTTTAACTGGTTAAATAGTCAAACTAACAAAGACAGTTAGACTCGAAAAAAATGCAAAAACCACAACCAATTAAACTGTACAAAATGTGCAAACTACCTGAGTGGGCTCGATTGATCAAACAGCCAAAAACAGTTAAATGTTGAAAACTGAACAAACTAGCTTAATTGGCTTGTTTCCTGCTAAATTAAGTTGTTTTCCGCTTTTTTAGCACAGAAAAAACGTTGTCTGCCTTCTTTCAGCTAGTTGAGCTGAGTTTTGCTTAAAACATCACTTCTTGTTTTCATGTTTTTATTTATTTGCAGCTGAATTGGCTTGCTTTAAGTTTTATCCCTTAAGAGAGGTTTTTTGGCTAGGTTACGCAATATTCTACTTCTTGCACCGAAAACAAGTCACTTTATTTGACTAAATTACGCCGTTTTCAGGTTTATTGCACTAAAAACGTTTTCTCACCTGTCTGCCACTGAATTAAGTTGTTTTTAGCTTTTTGACATCGGAAAAAAGGTCTTCTGGCCGTTTGCAGCTGATCAAAGCTGAACTTAGCTTTGTTTCTCTTAAAAAAAACATTGTTCTGCTTTTTAGAGCAAATTACGCCCTTTCCAGCTTTATCGCATCGAAAACGTTTTTTCGCTTCTTTCCCGCTGAAGCATGCTGTTCTTAGCTTAATTGCACTGAAAAAAACTCTTATTCTAATCGGTTTAGCTACTCACGTTAATTTCGGCTTTACTTCAATCAAAACGTTGTTTCTGCGCACCGAAAACGAATTTAGGTGTTTTGAACCTTATTTCACAGAAAAAACATTTTTGCTTTTGATTGCTGAATTAACCTGTTCTCAGCTGTAACGCAACGAAAACGTCTTTTCGCTTCTCTGCTGGTTATTTATGCTGCTTTAACTTTGCAGCTAATTAGACGATGTTAACGAGTTAAATCAACTGAGCCAGTTTGTGCATTTTGCGCATTTTTGCCGGACTAAATAGACAATGAAAATTTTCAGCAGATGGATCATTGAGTTCTCAAAATACAATTCTGTTGTTGATGCGGTATCAAATTGCTCTCGACCTTACACTTTACGTGGGAAATCCAAAAGCCATGGGAAACTACAAGAATAGCCGAGCTTGATGTAATGTTTGAATGAAGGTGTATATCCCAGAAGACGACGCAAAATCAGCATATCGGTCATATTGGAATCACATGTAAAATTACTTTATCCTCAGCATGCTTGGCTAGATGACGCAAGGCGTGTCACACCACTGTGTAACGCTAAAGACTACACTTCTCTTTTTCCACAGTTGAGAAGAATTGCACAACAAAAGGGATAAATATCTTGAAATTAACACCAACAAATACTTTGCGATAGAAGGTCCAAAGGTCCACATAAAGGTCCTCACAAAACATCCCACTTCTCCATTACCTTTAGGCCACAAAGGAGACACCTTTCGGTGCTTGAAGCTAAAATACTTAGCAGTTGTGGAACTTGTCACTATTAAAGGGGGGACTATTATCGGACTTTGTCACTTAAGGTACACCATATGCAGTAAATATGTGGTCCAGCCACTGAATCACCACTCGATCTTAATCTCAGGAAATGTTGAGTAGTTAGGGTACAATAAGGGCATTGGTTTCAGCAACTTCACAAAGTCAATGCTTACTTGTTTCCGGGGATGATTGGGCAATAGAGTCATCTGCAGAAGCTCATGGGAAGGCTGAGGTGTGGCAACTTGACAGGGAACCCTGCGTTTCATAATAGAATCAACCAGACTGTCCGTTCTTGGAAACCAGACCTTTAAGCACGATGCATGCTCCATAAAGGTCGTGTAAAACCTCATCAAGGGTAGGCATGAGGTGTCTTCCTCGGGTTATTGCTTTGTTAGCTTCCCTCATGTCCACGCACAGCTATACGTACTCAGCCAGGTTGTCTGGGCTTGAGCACCAAAACCATAGGAGATACCCAGGGAGTGGGTCCATCAGCAGGCTCAATGATATCCTGTTGCAGCAGAGATTTAACGCAAGCTTCAGGATTCTTTAGTTGATGGAATGGGATGTGTCTCTGGGATTGGTGCATAGGTTTCACATTCTCATTGATATGCAATTTGACCTCAACATTCTTCATCTTTCCAAGGCCACTGAAAAGACTTTACTCACAATGACAAAGACATTACTCACAATGTTCACACTGGCCCCAGAGTCCCCTAGGAACTTGCATGTGACACCATTGACTTCCAATGACACAAATGGAACACTAGTCTTAGTAGGAGAACTTAATGGGAACATGTATTCATGATCTGGACTTGATGGCGGTGAGCATGGTTTTGATTTTTTGTTCACTTGGCTAATGGTTTGGGGGGGCTTGGAAGTTCAACCTCTCTGCTTCCTGTTTCCTTTTTGATGTGTTCTTCGTCTCCCACAAGACTGAGCCTTTTGAAGCCAACAAGGCTTTAGGTGTGATGGTCCAATCTCTCAATTTTAATTTCCTTGTCAACGTTAGTAAATTCACATGTAGCTGCTAACTGTTGCACGTGAGATTGATACATATTCATGGTTTCACCTGAGTATTCACTCACTTGCCTAACCGTGAAAATCTCAAATTCCACACTCTTCTTCGGATCAAAGTGTAATGTAATGTGTCGTTGTTGTTTATTGAAAAGTGCAACTTGCAGCTGGAGGGCTGAACTACGTGTACACAAAATAATACTTTTTAAATAAAATTAATAAATATATATTGAATAATATTGAAAACGTGAATTACAAAATTGGATTTAACCTATGCGATCTAAATATGTGTTATAAAAAAGGCCATTATATCTCTTAGTCTATTGGAGAATATAGTTCATAATTTATACATCAGGATTTGTTATAAACTCCAACTGAAGACAGGACAAAGGTGTTCGTAAACCTTTGCTCTTGGGGGACAAAGACTCGAGTCTGTCTAAGATTATAGCTTGGGTGTATCTCTCTGGTAGTTTTCCAAGGTTGTAACTGGGTGTAGTAACAATGTCATTGAATAGTATGTCAGATGCCTTTAAATGCCTGTTGCTTAGCTTTAAAATTCCACTGAGGTCCAAGCTGTCTGTGTAGTCAATGTTAGGGCAGATGATTGTCAGAAAACGCTTCTGAACCCATTCTATGGTATCTGATAAGTAGGCTGGTAGTACGAAAGGGAAAACCTGACAGCTGTACTCCAAAACAGGTCCTACGCAGGTCACATAAAAGGTAATAATGTCTTTCTCTGGGACTTTGGTGCGTTTGAACTGGACAATAAAATGTACACGTTTCTTAGCTTTCTTGATAATATTGACCCCGTGGTCATTCCCCTTCAGGTGGTTGCTAACGGTTAGTCCTGGTATTCTATCATTTTTAACTGCTTCAAGCTGACCAGTGTCAATTTAAGCTTGGGAAATGGTACGCAGTTTTTGAGAAAGAGATCTCGAGGACTTTTCACTTAGCAACATTTAGCTGTAGCCTGTTAATGGTTGAACAAGTTTGAATGCTTTCAATGGTATCTTGAATGTTAGTGGTGGAGCCTTCAGGCACGACTTCAGAAATGGTGGTGTCAGGTTTGCACTTGAGGTGGCTGAAGATCATTATCACGAGTAGAAAAGGCCATGGTCCTGACTTTTTCTGCTGCGGCACACCAGACAGGATATCAGCCCATTTGGAGAGACACTTTCTAGCTAGCCTTACTCCCTGTTGTCTGTTCGTGAGAAAGTTAATCACCTAGTACTTGACGAAGAGAGGCATGGATAAGAGAGAGACCTTCTTAGCTGGGATATGATGCTTCATGAGGTTGAAAGCCTTGTAGTAGTCAAATGAGGCAACTCTGACTGTGCTTCCTGTTCTGTCAGTTGCCTCGGTCCAAGAATTCACCATCGAGATGAGCGCATGGGTCAAGGGATACTGCCAAACTGAGATCAGGGTAGCTTCTGTTTTTTATATGAGGCATTGAGTAAGCGCGTGGTAGGAAGTGTGAGAACTTCAGCGTATTCTTTCAGGATCCAATTGCCAATACCATCAGGGCCTGGTGCTTTAGACGGGTTGAGGATTTTTTAACTTCCTTAACACAGCGTTAGTTAGTATGCATTCAGATTTGTTTTTGCTGTTGCAAAATCTTCACCAATGTCGGCTTGGGTATTAAAGAGGTCAGACACCTCCTCTTGGGCGTAGCACAGTGAAAGAGCTCTCTGTCTCTTCTTATCACTGATAGCAGCGGCAAAAAAAGCTTTTTGAGTCATTTGATTCATCTGCACTATTGTTAGGCAATCACGCCATCCACATGTATGTTGAACGGTTGGAAGGTTGCAAGCACCTCTGCCATCACAAAGATTAGTCACACGGTTGCATAAATGGCTATGAGTATCAAAAAGTGACTCTTGCACATCCTCGTTGCCTACGTAATGTTTAAACAAAGGTGTACACCGACACAGAAGATGACACAATGTCAGCACACTGGTAATATTGGAATCACACTTAAAATTACTTTATTCCCAGCATATTTGGCTATACGATACAAGGTGTGTCACGCCACTGTGTAAAGCCAAACACTACACTTGTCAATGACGTTCGGGAACTAGTAAAGAATAATGATCATAGAAGTTAACTGTGGATGCCTCAACTTTCAGTCAAAACAAAGAGTCCAGACCAAGAGACGTCTGCTCACAATGAACTAAAATGCAATAACGTTGTTTTAGAGAAACGTTATGACCAGCTTCTACCCTGTTATAGGCGATTTTTGCAACAGCGTTGTCTTTGGAATAGCTAAAAATGCTGCCCTAAAACTGTCAAATTAAAAAGTTCACCATAAGAATAATGCATTGCTCTAAAGCTTGTAAACAGAACAGGGAGACCATCAGTTGAAAGTGATGTGTATTTCCTGGTTTACCTGATCAACAAAGTTTCCGCACTTTCAAAGGTCAAAACCATGACCTGAATAAAGAAGGGTTTTTAGGAGTTAGCTCAATAAGTGTGAACCTTCGATCATGGAGGTTGTTATTGTAGAGATTCTAGAGGTTTCTTCTTACTCAGATCTTAAACAACTACAGGGTAGCGTGATGCAAGATGATAAGTGATTCGAACTCCACTTGATAGATTCAAACAAATAGTAGCAGCTACGAATGGGAGTAGTTGTACAAGTAGATTCGAACTGAAAAGGAATAGTTGAGAATACGTACTACTTAGGTAAGGCATAAAATACAAATCTAACAAGATAGAACAATCATAATAAAACTAACAAGATCATTACATGAAACAAATAGACGTGAATATTGGACTAATAAAGTAACGACAATAAGCCTTGGCAATAATAGAGCTCGTGAAAACAATCTCAACAAAACCTAGATAACTTAAATGAAACCCTTTCGTGATACAAAAAGACTAACAATTCGCGACTCAGCAAATAACTACAATAAATAAAAACCTACGTACTTTGGTTGACGACTTGCACCAAAAGGCAGCAGAGAGACAGCGACATACACTCCAAATAGCGATAAATTGGATACTCTGATCGTAGCACGGTAGCGGTATGACTTCATCAACAATCTCTGACTAAAGAAGTTGCGTGTTGTCTTATACTACGTGAAAAAACTAGGGCGTTGTGAGAAACATGCCGCCCACAATAAAGAAAACTTCCCAGTGGCAAAAGTTCTAGAACTATTAGATTAGTGAGAAAATCACGATTTTATGAAAGCTTTGATTTAAAAATCACGTACTTAGCTTGAATAATAACTGATAATATATTAGTAAGAGGTTGCATAGGAAATTGACAAACGATCGGCATTTCAAAACTAACAGTGGTGGAATCAGCTTTACTAGTGCTGCTATTTTTGAGTTTCTTCTTTTTTCGTGGTTTTTACAGTTTCTGTTATGTTACTGAAACATTTGGACGGGACTATTTGTGGACTTTGTGTTAACAATTTACTGTTGTCCTTTTTAAGACATGGATTGTTTCTACAAAAAAAGGATATTTTTAATTAGACTAGCCTAACGAGCTTAACTGGTTCAACTGCACAATGTAGCTGAATTGGTTCCACCAGATAAAAACGTGTAAACTGCACAAATTGCACGATCTATTTCAACTGATTAAAGTGCTATAAATTGTTAAACTAGCTTAATTGGTCAAATCAGCTTAAAAAGTTTAACTAGACAAAATGCATAACTAGCTTAATACCTTCGATTGCTCAAATTGCACAATCTAGCTTAATTGGTTAAAGCTGTTAAAATCGTCAAACCAGTTTGAGAAATTAAAGTTTGGAACACAGTTAAACTGCACAAAGTGCAAAGTCTATCTTGATTTGTTCAAATAGGTCAAATGCTCAAGCTAGCTTGATTGATTAAACTGGACAAAATGCTTAACTAGCTAATAGGTTTAACTGCACAAACAGCACAATCCAGCTTCATTAGTTCAGCTGGTTAAATAGTCAAACTAGCGAAAACAGTACAACTGCACAAATTGTACAATGTACCTTACCTTGTTGAAATAACTCAAATTATGAAACTAGCTTATATATAAGTAATATGATTTTGATTATTTGGAACTATATTAGATATAGCTTAATTGGTTTTACTTTTGAAAGAGTTAAACCAGCTTAAGCGACAAAATGGGTTACTTTCTGAGATGATTGAAACAGCTAAAATCCAAATATATCTTAATTCGTTCAACTACAAAAACAGCATAAGCTTGCTTAGGGAACACAGTTAAACTGCAGAAATTGCAAAGTCTGTTCACTTTTTTGAAATAGGTCAAATGCTCAAATTAGCTTGACTGATTCAACTGGATAAAATGCTTAACTAGCCTAATAGGTGTTGCTGTGCAAAGAACACAATCCTGCCTCATTAGTTAAGCTGGTTAAATAGTCAAACTAGCGAGAAAAGTACAACTACACAAATTGTACAATCTATCCTACTTTGTTGAAAGTAGCTTATATGTAACTAATATGATTTTGACTATTTGAAAATATATTAAATATAGCTTAATTGGTTTTACTTTTGAAAGAGTGAAACTATCTTAAAAGGCAAAATGTGTAACACTCTGAAATGATTGATCCACAGAACATCCATAAATATTTTAATTCACTCAACTACAGAAACAGCACAAAGTAGCTCAAATGTGTCACATTCACAAAGTAGCCTAAATAATTTACTGGACAAAATGCAGAATTAGCTTAATCGGCTTAACTGCACAAACTCCACAATCTAGCTGAAATTGTTCAACTGCTTAAATAGTCAAATAGCAATAACAGCAAAACTGCACAAGCTATCTTGATTGGTTTAAATGGTCGATCTAGCATAAATAGTTCAACAAGACAAAATGTATAACTGGCTAAAATGGTTAAACTGGACAAAATGTGTGAATAGCTTCAATGGCTCAACAGGTTAATTAGTCAAACTATTAAAGACAGTTAAAGTGCGAAAATGCTGCACTATCTATTTTAATTGGTCGAGGTGACTCAAATGCTCATACTAGCTTCAATTAATCCACTGCACAAACTGCATAATCTGGCTGAAATGGTTTATCCGGCTAACTAGTCAAACGAGCAAAAACGAATAAACTGTACAAATTGCATTTTCTACCTTAGTCGGTTATAGAAGTTCAACGGTCGCTCTAGTTTAAATAGGTCAACAAGACAAAATGCATAATTGGCTGAAATGGTTCAACAGGACAAAATGCGTAAATAGGTTTAATGTTTCAACTCGTTAAAAGTCAATCTAGTGATAAAAGTTAAACTGCACAAATTGCACAGTCTGTTTTCATTGATGCAAGTAGTTCACACGGTTAAACTAACTTAAATGGTTCAACTGAACCAAGTGCATAACTACCTTAGTTGGTTCCACTGCACATTCTAGACAGTCTAGCTTAAATGGCTCAACTGCAACCTATCTTGATTGGTTATAGTAGTTCAACTGATCAAACTAGTGTAAATACTCTAACTGGAAAAATGCATAATTAGCCTGGTAGCATTCACTATACAAACTACACAACCTTGCTAAATTGGATACACTTGTTAAATAGTCAATACTCAAGGTAGTGGAAACAGTTAAACTGCACCAACTGCAAAATCTATCCAAACTACTTAAAACTGTTCAAATGGTGATACTAACCTCTGTTCTTCGAGCAGACAAAATTCACAGCTAGCTTAAATGGTTAGGCTGGTTGAAAAGCTAAATTAGGCAAGACAGTCAAACTAATATAATTGAGTAATCTTTCTCAACTGGTCGAAGTAGTCACAGTAGGCAAACTACCTTCAATTGGTGAACTGCACAAATGGCACAATCAAGCTACATTGGTTCAAGAAATCAAAGCTCGAGCAGTTAAATAATCAAATCAGCGCATAAAGTTATATACCAAAAATGCACAAAATATCTCAAAACTTTAAACTCACAAGTTAAATCAATTTAGACAGGTTGTGCATTATGTCCAGCTGGACCGTTTCACCTCATTTGAGACATAAATACTCACACTTGCTGATACTGTAGAACTGGACAACATGCACACACTACCTAAACTAGTTCAACTGGTTTCCATGTCTGGAATAAGCTGAAGCAGTTCAACTAGTTCAAAAGCTAGTTGAACCACTTCAAGCAATGAAGATGGATTGTGCAACAAGTGGAGGTCTTTGCTCGGTTAACTATTTAACCAGTTGAACCATTTAGACTAGATTGTGTTCTATGCGCAATTGAACCTAGTTAGCTAGTTTAACCATTTTGACTTCTTTAAGGAATTAAGATAGATTGTGCATTTTTGAAGTTAAACTAGCTCGCTGGTTTGACTGTTTAACAAGTTAAACTAATTAAATAAGTTTGAACATTTTAACGACTTGTAAGAAATAATCAGATTGTGCAGTTTGTGTATTTGAAGTACTAAAGCTAGTTGTGCTTTATTTTCAGTTGAACCATTTAAGCTTGTTTGATCATTTTAATTACCTCGACCAACTAAGATAAATTTCACACTTTTTTCAGCTTACTATCCTCCTTAGTTTCCCTATTAATCCAGTCGAACTAATTCAGCTAAAACAATTAACCAGTTGAACTACTTTAAATGGTGACACTAGCTTTATTGCCTCAAACGGACAAAATGCAAAACTAGCTTAAATGGAACTGCACAAACTTCCCGATTTAGTCAAACTAGCTTAATTGGTTTCCTAGTTGGAAAAGCAAAGAGGCAAAAAATAGTTTAAATGCCTAAATTGTTCGATGTATCTGAAGTGGATGAAGCAGTTCAAATAGTCAAAGTAGCTTAAATTAAACCATACAAAATGCATACCTAGCCTAAATGGTCTAACTTGTTGAATCGTCCAATTAAGGACAGTTGTACTGCACAAATTAGCACAATCTATCTTAATTGATTGGAGGGATCAAGTAGTCATACTAGCTTCTATGATTCTGTCTTGATTTGTGTAACTACTTCAAATAGTCAAAGGAGCTGAGTGAACTGGACAAAATGCAAAACAAGCTTAAATGGTTTAATTGCACAAAATGACGTGGTTGGATCAGTTAGTTAAAAGATTCAAACTTGCCTAATTGGTTCAAATGGGCAAATAGGGAACCTAGCAAAAACTGTTGAACTGCGTAAGTTGCATAATCTATCTTAACTGGTTAAAGTAGCTCAAAGTATTTTAAATGGCTCAACTGGACAAGGTGCATAACTAGAATAAATGTATTAAACAATCCAAACTGCACAATCTAGTTCAAACGGATAGACTGCTTAAATAATGAAACAAGCGAAAACAGTTAAACGGCTAAAATTACAAAATCTATCTGAATTCGTCGCAGGAGCTCAAATGGTTTAACTAGTTTCACTTCACAAAGTGTATAGCTAGCTAAATAAGTTCAACTGCAAAAACTGCTTAATGTAGCTTAATTTGTGAAAATAGTCAAAATAGCCTAGTCAAACTAGTTTAAGTAGTTCTACTTTTAAATACTAAAAGTAACAAAAACAGTTAAACTGCACAAACTTCTCGGTCTTTCTCAACTTGTTGAAATACTCCAAATGCTCAAACTTGCTTCGATTAATGACTTACAAAAACTGCAGAATCAGGGTAAATTGCTTCAAGTGATTGAGTAATCAAACTAGTTTCTTCGGTTCAGCAGGTTAGACAGTCAAAGTAGGGAAAACAGCTAAACTACACAAACTGCAGAATCTTAACTGGCTGAAGCAGTTTAAGAAGTTTGCAAAGTAGCTTAAAAATTTCAACTAAAGAAAATGCGCAGCTACCTTAAGAGGGTCAACTTCACAAACTGCACAATCTGGCTTAATTGTCTCAGACTAGCTAAAACAGGAAAACTGCACAAATTTCACTGTCTATCTTGATTTCTTAAGTTAGTTCAAATTGTCGAAGTGTTCATATGACCTCTGTGTCGCACTAAAAAGACGATGAAAATTTCCAGCAGATAGATTGGTGAGGTCTCAAAGTATCATTCTGTTCTGGATGCGGTATCAAATTGCTTTCGACCTTACACTTTAGGTGGGAAAGGTTTCAAAATCATGGGAAATTAGAAATATGTCCTTCAAGAACAGTCCAGCTTGATGTCATCTTTGAACGAAGGTGTATATCACAGAAGACGACACAAAATCAGCACACTGGTAATGTTGGAATCACATGTAGAATTACTTTATTCCCAGCATGCTTAGCTACATCACGCTACTGTGTAGTGCTAAACACTATACATCTATATTTCTACAGTTGTTCAAATCACTTTAACTCAGTGAATTATCATTAATCAAATCTCCTGGATGAGTCTCTTTTGGGGGCACAGAGACAACTGCAGACCTTTGATGCACAGGTTCAGTCAGGATCTCAACGCTTCCACCAGGGTCCACTGGTGAGCCTGTGGATGCTTCAACCGAGACTGGAAGGCAGGAAGAAGGGCTGTTCTTGGTGTCCAGGTCAATTGCCTCTCCCTTAAGTGCTTGACTGGTTGTGAGTGTAATTGAGTCATCAGCCAGAAGCTTCTTGAAGTGAGATGATATTACGTGTCACTTCATCAGCGCTTTCTTCTGTTAGCATGCTGTGATGCTTCCTAGGGACAGTAAATTAGGTCAGGTGATGCAACATTGACAGCTTTTCTCGCTTTGGTTGTCTTAATAGTACTGCGTCTCCAACCTGGATGTCACAATCTTTGACGGCTCTTTTAGAGTCAGCTTGTCTCTTGATCCTGAGTGGGTCATGTCTTTCACTGCTTGGCACAACAACAGGGTTGGGTAACTTGGTTCTAATTGGCCTCTCAAACAGGGCTGTGGCAGGAGCAACACCCGTAGTACAATGGGAAGTAGAACGTTAGTTGCCTGGTAACTGATGCATATCTCACTTCCCGTGAGTAATGGTGAATAGAACCTTTCCAAACACCTCATAAAGTGTTCCACTTCTCCGTGAGCTTTTGGTCACAAAGGAGACACTTTTCAGTACTTGGAGCCAAGATATTCAGCAAAATGTGCGAACTTGCCACCATTAAAGGGGGAGTCATTATTGGACTTTCCCAAGGAATCACCGTTTTGGCAGATGTAGAGTCGACGATCTCAATATCAGGAAATCTTGAGTCCTCAATTACAATAAGGGCATAGTGACCAGCAAGTTCAGAAAAGTCAATGCTTACTTGTTCCCAGGGATCACTGGGAAACGGAGTAATCTGCAGAGGTTCACGGGAAGGGTTGAGCGTTGCTACACAACAGGGAACACAATGTTTCACATAAGAATCAACTAAGCTGTCCATTCTTGGAAATCTGACCTTTCAGTGCAACAGGCTACAAGTCCTTACTGACCCTTGATGGCCTCTATGGGCCAATTAGATCAATTGTCTCTTAAGTGCATAGGGCACTATTATGTTCTTAACACTAGGGATGTCACCAATAGTAGTAGTAAATACATCCTGAAAATTTTCAGACACAGCATTTACGCCAAAACTAAGGTACTTGAAAAATCTACATATATATCAGTTTTTTCGACTACAAAAACAGCACAAGTTAGCTCAAATGCTTCACATGGTCAAAGCAGCCCAAATAATTCAAATAAATGCAGAATTAGCCTAATAGGCTTAAGTGTACAAACTGCACGATCTAGCTGAAATGGTTTAACTACTTAAATAGTCAATTAGCAATTACAGTGAAACTACAAAAACTGCACAAACTATCTTAATTGGATCGAATTGTCGATCTAACTTAGGTAGCTCAAAAAGATAAAATGCCATTACTAGCTTAAATGGTTAATAGTGTAGTTCGATTGTCTGGGTGAGTGTAGTCCTGAGAAGGACTGTTGTTGATAATGGTGACTGACGTTTTGACAACCTGAGCGGAAGTCATCATCAGAGTCGGGTGAAAGATTGTTGTCAGTCGAATGTCCTTATTCCAGTATGTATACACTGATTGATCAGTTTTGCCGTGATGTTAAGGTCAATTGCTCCCATTGCCACGCTTCCCACGTCAATGAGACTGGCAAAAACCTCACAACTAGACTGACTGAACACAAACAAGTGACGAGGAAAGGCGATGTCAACAATCACATTGCTGAACATCAACGACTTATGAACCACACTGTTGACTGGGACTCTGTGCAATGCTTAACCTACAGCACCAACTTCTTTCAACAAATGACCCTGGAAAGCTGGTTTACTAACTTGGAACAGACTCTCCTCATCAGTTGTGAACCACTGCCGGCACTATACAAACGACTCATTCACGACATTAACAATACAAACGAACCGAACAGAGCAACCTAACTTCACTAACAGATCCAAGCCGACCAATCATGACTGACCTACGCCACTTGAGTCTTACACCCAATAACATCACAGCAAAACTGACCAATCAGTTTATACAAATCGGACTAAGTACATTCGACTGACAACAACCTTTCACTTGATGACTTCCATTCACGTTGGGACTATACTCACCCGAACGATCAAACTACACTATTACATGCTACCCCTGGGTTCAAACCATTTACTGTAAAATGGTTAAACTGGACAAAATGTGTGACTAGCTTCAATGGCTCAACTGGTTAAATAGTAAAACTAGCAAAGACACTTAAACTGCAACAATATTGCACAATCTATTTTAGTTGGTTGACGTAGCTCAAATGCTCTTACTAGCTATTGCACAAACTGCATAATCTAGCTGAAATGTTAACACGTTAACGTGTCAAACGAGCAAAAATAAATAAATTTCATAAATTTCACATTCTTTCTTAGTTGGTTAAAGAAGTTCAACTGTCACTCTAACTTAAGTAGGTCAACAAGATAAAATGCATGACTAGCTGAGATGGTTGACTGGAGAAAATGCATAAATAGGATGAATAGTTTTAATTGTTAAATGTCAATCTAGTGATAACAGTTAAACTGCACAAACTGCAAGTCTGTCTTCATTGGTACTTCCCAAAACTGTAAAGATATCTGTTGTTGCTACAACTTTAGACACTGCTGCACTGTGAGAGGAGCTCTAGCGTGTTATCTACCCTCTCCGTCTCCAAACAGCACCACATGTTCAGCCTCAGTGTTTCCATTATTGCGCGATTAAGTGAAAATAAATAGGCACCAAAGTAGGTAGAAAGGTTCGGGATAAGTGCAGGAGAAAAGCTTTGAAAATTCCTGTTATTATATCTTGCGAATCAGATAAGAATAACAGATTGACAATGGAGAAGTATGAAAGAGGTTGGTTGTGAACGCTCACCTCAGTTAAAATGTCCAAAGAACCAAC
The DNA here is from genome assembly GCF_964200805.1 of Pocillopora damicornis. Taxonomy (NCBI): domain Eukaryota; kingdom Metazoa; phylum Cnidaria; class Anthozoa; order Scleractinia; family Pocilloporidae; genus Pocillopora; species Pocillopora damicornis. The sequence goes on from NC_142682.1 coordinate 10,020,267, forward strand.
TGCTGCCAAGATAGTACCAAGATGCATAATCCTCAATGCTCGTTCAATTGTTAGACCCAATGCAGTTCCTGCCTTGCACGCTGAGCTCAGTGCTAAGAATATTGATATCTGTTTTATTTCTGAGACCTGGCTAAACAAGAGTATTAATTCACAAGTAAGTTGCCTGGATGGCTATTTAGTGGTTAGGAAAGATCGAACTGGATCAAGGAAGGGCGGTGAAGTGGCTGTTCTCTGTAGCAATGACTTTAAAATCAACGCCCTAAATTTTACGGAAACTCGTTACCTGGAAATCGTCTGGTGCAAAAATATCAACATCCTATACAGAGTATTTTGTCGCCAGTGTTTATCATCCTACAGATCCTATTTATGACACATGTGACTTGCTAGACTTCCTGTCCAACTCTTGTGATCAAATTTTGCATGAGAAACCTAAGGCAAAAAGTATAATTGCTGGTGATATTAACCAATCAAACATTGGGGAGTTTGTTCAACATCACTCTATGCAACAACTGGTTAAAGTTCCTACACATGCCGACCAAACTCTAGATGTTTTCAATACCAACTTTCCATTCCTTTGGAAACCTGATTCTTGAATGAAAATTCTTGTGAGATCTGATCATCTTGCTATTACTGTGCATCCCTCTGCTCCGGTAAAACCCATTAAGGAGATAATACCACAATGGCCCTTTTTAATGTCAACATTATTTGTTAAACTGGTTGGATAAAGACGTAGACTTTGTTAAGGTGTATTCTTTCGACCTTAGTAAAGCTTTCGATTTTGTTTCCAATCAGATTTTATGTAATAAGCTCAAGTTGTATAACATGAGGATGATCAATTTTTTGAGTAACCATAAACAAAGAGTTGTAGTCAACAGTGTCACAACAAAGTTCGTTGATATCGATAGGGGTGTTTCACAGGGGACCGTCTTAGTTCCAGTGTTGTTCTCCATCATGGTTAATGACAGTAATGTTGTGAACCTGGAAACAAACCTGCTTATTAAGTTTGCTGACGATATCACCTTGAGTAATCCAATTGGGCCAAATTTGCCTGATGACTCATTGGTTTGTGAAATTCAGAACATTAGGCTTTGGTCAAGTATGAATCGTATGAAATTAAACCTAACTAAGATTTGGAAACTGGTAATGAGAGGAAAGACCCCCAAAACCCCTTCTCGGACTGTGCCCGCTATTGAAAGAAAGAGTGAACTTAAAATGGGAGTAACCTTTCATGAAAATCTATGCAAGTGGGACACTCATTCTCATTATATGATGGATAAGGCTAATTCAAGACTCTATATCCTCAGAATTTGTAAGTACTATAGGTACACTTTAGAAGAGCTTACGATCTTATTTCATAAATTAATTGTGTCCGTATTTACATACCAAATTGAAGTATAGGCATGCGCTTATTGTGGTAAACACCTTTCTAAGATCGATAAATTCTGCAAGCGAGCATGGAAATTTGGCTATAGCAAGGAGTGCATGTTCATCAGTGATGTAATTCAAATTAGGGATAAACAAGTATGGGAAAAAATCACAGCTACACATACATGTAGTTTAACCGATCTTCTAGCAAACTAACCTACATATCAATCTTAACGTCAATGTGGTGATGACTATATGCTACCACGTATTCGCACGGGTTGCTTTAAGTCCTGCTTTGCAAATAGATCTCTTTTTACTTTTAGCTAGTTTAATGTTTGTAAAGAAAGTTATACTTATTAGATAACTCCTCTTCTATTATATTGTAAACTTACATGTATGCCTGCGAGTATTTGGTTTAATTAATCAATAACTATTTAATCAATCAATCAATTCCACTGCACATTCTGGACGGTCTGGCTTAAATAGCTCAGCTGCAATCGGTCTTCATTAAGTATGGTACCTCAAATAGTCAAACTAGCATAAATGCTTTTACTGGACAAAATGCAAAACTAGCCTGATACCATTAACTGGACAAACTACACGATCTCGCTAAGTTGGATACACTTGTTAAATAGTCAATACTCAAAGTAGCGGAAACAGTTAAACTGCACCGATTGCAAAATCTATCTAAATTAATTAAAGTTGTTCACATGGTTATACTAGCTTAAGTGGTTCAAGCAGACAACTAGCTTAACTGGTTGGGCTGGTTAAAAAGCTAAATTAGGGAAGACAGTCGAACTGAAAAAATTGCATAAGCTTCCTCAACTGATTAAAGTAGTTCAAATGGTCAAACTACCTTCAATTGTTGAACTGTGCAAACTGCAAAATAAAGCTATATTGGTCCAAGTGGTAAAAATGATCAAAGCTCAACCAGTTAAATAGTAAAAGCCAGAGAAGAAAGTTAAATACAAAATTGCACAATTTATCTCAATTCGCTGCAGAAATCCAAATGGTCAAAATAGCTTAAAAAGTTCAATCGGACAAAATGCTTATGCAGCTGAAATGGTTTAACCGGTTTCAAGTCAAACTAGCAACGACAGTTATACTGCAAAAAAAATCGCAATCTATCTTAATTGATGAAAGTCGTTCAAATCATAATATTAGCTTCAATGGCTTAACCAGACAAGATACTTCATAGCTAAAAAATCTCAAATGATTAAATAGTCAACGTAACAAAAACTGTTAAACTCAAAACTATTGCTCATGCTGTCATGATTGGTTGAAGTATCTCTAATGGTCAAAATAGCTACAATTAATCAACTTCCCAAACTGCACAAGCTTAGATAGTCAACCTAGCTTAATTGGTTCAACTGGTTAAATAGTGAAACCTAGAAAAAACTGTTAAACTGCACAAATTGCACAATCCATCTTAACTGGTTGAAGTAGTTCAAACGATGAAATGAGCAATTTAACTGGACAAAATGCATAACAAAGCTTAACTAGCTCAACTAGCACAAGTAGCTTAATAGGTTTAAGTGCACAAGCTTCACAATCTAGATTAATTAGTTGAAGTCTTTAAAATAGCCAAACTGGCATAGATGGTTCAACTAGACAAAATGCACATCGGAGCATACTTGCCTAACCAACCATACAATTGGGTGGGATAATTCTAAAATTATCACCACTAATCGGCGTTACCACCAGCGCCTTTGTTTGGAGGCTTGGCACATTAACACCGCCCACACTCCTTTAAATCGTGGCGATGGCGGTCTGCTTCCTGACGCCTATTTAAACCTCATCAGAAAAAAGGCCGCTAATTAGTGATCATATAAAAGGACCTCTTGTTGCAGCGTTTAGATAACCCTTGATGAAGGCACTAGACAGGAGTGTCGAAACGTTGGGTCTATGAATTGTAACTTCTTCGGTTACATTCATTAAATCTGCAAACCAGTGTAGCTTCAAACTATGTCTGATTGTCCATCTGGTTGCCGTGTGAACTTTAATATATAAAAATAAATTCTTCAATGGGACAAAACGCATAACTAGCTTAATTGGTCCAATTCCATAATTTTATAATGTAGTTTAACTTATCTAAGGAGTTTAAAAAGTCAATTTAGCTTAATCGGCTCAACTGGTCAATAGTAAAATAAGTGAAAACATTTAAACTGCACAAATTGCAAAATGTATCTGGATTGGTTAAAGTATTTCAAAATGGTGAAACTAGCTTATTATACTAGCTTTAATAGTTGAACCGCACAAATCGCATTGCCTTAATGGTATGATTGGAAGTCTCCAAAATTTAAGCTAAATTGGTTCAAGTTAAGCTAGTCAAGTTACCTTAACAGGTTCCACTTGGTAAGTGGTTAATTTATCGAATGCAGTTAAGCTCGAAAGTTGCACAAGCTATGTTTATTGGTTGAAGTAGTTTAGATGGTCAAACTAGCTTCAGTACTCTAACTGCAAAAACTGTACGATCTAGCTGTATTGGTGAAAGTAGTGAAAATATAGTCGGACTAGCTTAATTGGTTTAAATAGTAAAATAGTCAAGTTAGCGAAAACCATTAAACTGCAAAAATTGCACAATGTAAAAGGTAGCTTTAATGGTTGAATCGAACTTAATGCATAACTAGCTTCAAGTGATCAACCGGACAGACAGTACAATCTACTTTGATTTATTTATGTAGTTAAAATGGTCAAACTACTTTAATTGGCTTAACTTGTTAAATAGTGAAACTAAAAACAGCAGCTAAACTACACAAATTGCAAAATTTATCTTAACTTGTTGTAGTGGTTCAAATGGTCAAACTAGCTTAAAATGAGGTTCATTAAAGTTCACCTGGCAACCAGTGAATAGAGGGGGTAAGTTTCTAAAGAAACTGGGGTGCTGCGTTAGTGGGAGAGTATAGCAGGTAATTTAGTGTCAACGATTGAGTTGAAAGTGTAAACTTGCCAATCGCAGTGAAGAAGGGCTAACGCTCGAAATGTCAGCTTTTTTACTCGTTACGGTGGCCAATTTACGTTTTCAGTTCGGTTGTTGACACTAAATTACCTGGCTTCTGGGAAACAGCTGTATTTGTCTATGACGACCGTGAGGTACTCTCCATAAGGAAGTGGTCTCGGAAAATCCATCGTGAGTTCTTTCCATGGAATGTTTGGTAGCATTGTCATCCTTAGAGGTTCAAGTCGTTCTGCCTTGCTGGTAGTTGCTGCTTGGTATGGTAAACAACTGTCGACTTTGTCCTTAACCATCTTTTCTACGGCAAGAAACCAAATTTTTTGTCTGATGAGGCATTTTGGTTTTGCAATTCCTTGGTGCCCAACGTGTGCTAGGTTCACGGCTCTGTCTCTTAGTACTTTTGGGACTACGATCCTGTTTCCCCTCAGTACAGTTCCTTGGTAGACCAACAGTTCATCTTTCACATTTCTGTACTCCTGCACTTCAGGATGTATCCACTGGTCAGTCTCAATGGCCTTGATAAGTGCTTGGGGCGAAATATTTTTCTCCAGCTCTAACTTGATTTCTTGCCGCGTCATTGCTTTTGGCACTGCCTGCTTACATACATAGTTGACATAGTCTTGTGCAACGTAGTGCTCCTCACTGTCTATGTTACTTAGATGGCGGCTCATAAAATTGGCTTAATTCTCGGCGTCTTAGCCAGGTCGATAGATGAGTTGACAGTTGTAGGGCATGAGCCTCAGCTTCCATCTGTCGATCCACGCTGACATTGGCTTGTGACTGTTAAAGATTCCCAGGAGTGGCTTGTGGTCTGTGGCAATGATGAATTCTGATCCATACAAGTAAAGATGAAAATGTTGGACTGCCTAGACTACTCCCAGCATTTCCCTCTTGGTTTGAGAATATCTGCTCTCAACGTCACTGAGTGCTTGGCTTGTGAAGGTGAAAACTTTATTATCCTGCACCAATAATCCCTCAAAGCCCGACAGGGCTTACGTTGACTAACACTTCAATCTTGAGTCTTGGTTGAAGTATGACAACACTTTATTCTTGGTCAGGCTATCTCTCAACCTGTCAAATGCTCGTAAGTGATTTTTCGCGGGCCTTCTGCTAAATCTCACGACATTTGTCAGTTCTATGCACGTGCAAATGTGGTGTTTGGTTGTTCAGTTTCCACGATGAAACGGCAGCAAACAATGTTGTCGTTTCTGTCCAGTAACAAGAGGTCACGAAGAGCGGCCAGTAAGCTTTACAAGAATTTTAGTGGTAAACAAAACAAAGGTTATTTACTAGTGACGGAAAAAGCAGCCAATTCAAATAACCGCCCTGATAGCTCTACAATTACCGGCTATATAACGAACATGTGAGGACAAGGCTACTCTTCCTCGTGAAATTCTACTTCAAATGTGTTTCAGACAACGGTTTGAAAGAAGCCTTAAAGTAAAATCTCTAGACAGCATAAAAGTTCTGAATGTGAGATGATTAGAGCACGAATTCAGCTTTTCGATGTGATTCGATCATAGCGATGCGATTCGTAGCTGAAACCGCTGATTTTCCAGTGATATGCCATGTAAGTGACGCCAAAGATATCACCCGAAATCGAAGGGAGACCAGTTTACGTTATAAGCAGTTTGGAAAGGGCATAGTCAAATATAAAGCTTTGAAACAAAATTTTACTTTGTTTTGTTCAACCTCTTAACCTAAAGGTGTATCGTTCACATTATGAATTTTTCGATAGTAAATTTTTGATAGGCGCAATGAACTGTATGCTTTAAGAATTCAATATTTTTCTGTCAACCAAAGTGGATTGAGAGAGAGAAAAGAGAGGATTCATATCGACTTGAGGTAGTGATCGACTTGTTAGCTTAAAAATACTGCCCAGCCGGAAAAACGAGATATATTTATAAAAAATGGCAACGGAATTTGGGATGTACTCGGCGATTCACGAAAGCGTAACCGTGGCCCGTGGGCAGAGATAGGAAAATACTGACTGGGTAAAGAACCAATCAGACCGCATGATTTGTTACCATGCCCTCTTAAAAAAAAAATAAATAGAGATTAACACATGGGTGCACGTAGATATGGAATTTCTCTTCGAGTGTTTAACTCGATAGCTCACAAGTGAGCGCAGCAGCAGCAGCAGTTTATCATACGAACACAGTAGCCCTTTACTGAAAAGAAAAGCCGACTTCATCAATGAATGAAAATAAATGAATTGACAATCCCTTGGCGCTAACTCTCGAGATGGAAATCATGATTACATGACCAAAAATTGTGATCATGATGAATCATGATTACAAAACCAACAATGGTCGTAATTTTCAATTTACAAAATTCTCATTTAATGACTTTGTCCTTACTGACAGAAGTCTTTCAGGTAAGCGGCCAAAATCAGCCAGTGACAAATCTTCCAGTTGTCGATTTTCATTCTCAGCTGAGAGAAATACTAACACCAAAGCCACTAAATGCGTAGCTTCCGGTTTTTCTTTTAGTATATTGGTTTTCTTCCCCTTCTGCAAAAGTTTGAACCTCACTGTCGGTCAGCAATACGTATTTCTTAGTGTTTTAGCCGCCTTAATTCGAGGATTCTCAAGACAAACAACTTGCATTAAGAATCGTGAAGGATTTGCCGTTCATTCAACAACCTGACCGAGTGGCGCCAAAGGCGAGTGACGTGTCAGCAGCTGATTGGCTATATCAACACGTGAAAAAATACGATATTTTTTCACTTGTGCTGTAAAGGCTTTTCTCAGGGCCGGAAATTCCTGTACAGCACCACAGTTTATGTGATAAAACATGTTATCAAGTATCAGACGAAAAAACAGTGGAAATTCTCAGTCTGCATTTTGTACCAGGTCTGCAGTCTGCATTTTGTAACGGGTCTGCGAGACTACCGTCCACGGTCCATAATGCAACTTCCGTCTGCGGAATACAACTTCCGTCCACGGTCGAAAACTTCGCTCAACATCTGCTTCACCACAATACCTCACTGCCTTCGGCATGACAATTTTGCAAAAGAAGCAACCGTCTATAAGAAAAATTACTCATGAAAATTACATTTGACACACATTACAATATTCACATTAAAATCAGCTTAAACATTCAACAAAAGTTGAGTAAACTAATTTTTAATCTCTTTACATTCATAGGTTACAGAAAAAACTGTTTTCCTTTTCCATGCGCACTTTTATAATTTGAAGGTTACGCAACACTGATGGCCCTCATATTTCGAGCTTGGGCCACCTGTGGTTTATAGCTCAATGGACGAAATAGCACACGAAGGGCCTCGCGCGCCGATTTTCCTCTTCCCCACCATCCAAACGCCTGCCACACAGGGTATTTTCGAAAACCGATGCACTGCACTTATTAAAAATGTTTTTGCTCTTTGTCTTAGGTTGGACACGTTCTAAGCATTACCTCTTTGACAGAGAAAGCTAAAAAGGCCTTGAATCTTGGGAGGAAGAAGAGTTTTACCCTGGGATGCCTCAATTTCCGGACGGAGGTTATACCTATTTCAGCAAGGCAAGTGATATGTATAGATTTTTACTTATAATACTTGTTTGCTTAAATGGGAGGCAAGTTGAAAGAAACAAAATGCACGACAGTTTGGTAGTTTACTTTGCTGTTCAGCTTGTAACTGCTTTTTGCACTAATTTCTTATCCTTTGACTTTTAAAATAAGGAGGTACAGCCGTCTATAAGCGAAGTCGTTGACCTGGCAAGACCAAACTCCTTGTAAGGTGATGTGACACCCTCTCACACTTATCTGTGCGTTTTTTAATCGTTTAAAATAGATCATTTTCCTTATAAACCCATTCGCACGGTGAAGCTAGTCGATCCGTTTTCTGCTCACAATTCGGCACAAAAAAAACTTCACAAAATGTTGCTTACAAATCAAGCACTGCGCTGGCGTTTGTTGCCGATGCCAATTCATTATTACAGCGTTCAAAGTATGCGCGTGTGCGTACGTACAAATAGTGACGCTGTCCCTTTCACCATTCGCTTTCTCCCCGTTTTTTCTTTTCGTGGGCATTCACTGGGCTTCATTTGTGAACAGTTTGAAAGTTCTATCTTCTCTGCTCAAGTTGGGTGTCAAAATTGTCTATGAGGGTTAAAATTGATGACGTCAATGTGGTACAAGGGACATGGTTCCACACGGGTGGATATGGGGGGGGTTGAGGTGAGAGGCCCTTAAATACACTGAAACCTGTATTGAGCGGACACCCTGTATTAAAGCGGACATGTTAATACAACTATTGCGATACTAGCCGCTCTCTTGTGCCTCGTGTTAATTTTCATCTCATCCCTGAGTACAAAATCCGCTCAACAGTCATCATCAGTTCGTACTCTCTTGTTTGATCTTTCCTGAAATGCCGTGGAGTTCCATGCACAATTACAGTTCATTTACAAGTAGTTAACTCTACGATTGTTCTTGTTCCGTTTTACTGTTACCATCAATTCAAATGTTTGCATCTCCGACTTGGACTTTGACTCTACTGAGCAATTGTACAAACCCACTTTCGAAGGTACGAAAAAATTCTTGTTGTTGGTGTTATTATTATTATTATTATTGTTATCATTTATTGATATTATTATTATTATCATCATTATTATTATTATTTATTTTCTTGATTTTTTTTGCTGTTGTAATCGCCTGTGCGTAAGGTGGTTTCGCATGAGTGCGCTCTGATTTCACGCTTGTTGTCAAGTCTGTCATGAATGCACACATTTAACGCCATTCGGAATGTTTTGAACACGAGATGCAGCTAAAGACTTGATTCTTAGTTATTCTTGGGGGGAAAAATGTAAAATGTGTGCAAATATTGCTGTTCTCACTTCTTTTAAATAGGCAGCATTTCACATGCTGACTCTGTATGTTTCTTATGAGTGGTGGCTCAACCCATGATATTGACGCTGTGAAAACAGGCAACACCGATTCGGACAATGAAGACAGTGAAATTGGCAGGAAGGAGCAAAGAAAATTGCAGTTATAATGTGGGTAGGTGTAGAAGTAGAAACAGTAGGGTGGCTACCTGAGGGCATTGATGACCTGAAGGTTTATGACATAAAGAACTACTGTAATTCAGACGCCCTCCGGGATGGCAGGGCCAGAAAGTTAGACACCGACAGTGTAGCCAAGTTTATGACCCTTTGCGACAACCTCTTATTTAGCGCAACAGAAGCTGCATACTATGAGTCAACTAAAGCCGAGATTAATGAGTCTTATTGCAGCAAGGTAAGAGTGGGCATTTTTGTCATCTTGGGTCTCGTGGTGGCACGCAAGACGAGGTTTTTATTTTTTGCGCATTTGCACCACGAGATGTGCTGAGAATGAATCAAGCAGAATTCATTCACGCTGGGTGGGTTTATAGGGACCGGCCTAATTTATCGATTGCTTGATGTTTGGCTTGCGGACACTCGAGACTCTTTCTTCTCAGACAATGAGCTCAAAGATTGTCAATCGGTTGCTGCACTAGGTGGGAAAGGCCCATCTTATGCCGATCAGAAAAAAAAGTAACATGCTTGTCAGGTCAATAAAGCCAAGCGACAGGGCCAGGAAATGCATCGCACTGTCCACGACAGAATCAGCAAAGAGGCAAAAATCCAAGGCTAAACCGAAACTGCCGTCGTCACGGCATTCGTCAGCTACACCTTCCACTCAAAAGCGCCGTAATCCTACATCATTACCAATTTCGACGATAAATAACTCAACACCATATCCACAATATGGCGGTTTCCTTCACCCCACACCCTCAAGCAGTGGAGAGCACCTTCAGGAACCCATTACTGTGATGGGCTCCTGGTACCTTAAGGTACCTCTTCCAAGTTGCGGCTCCTCAATTTCGCCACAATGCTAGGCGCAACAGCACAAAACTTGCAACATGGCGGTTTTGTGCACTCATCATTCTCTAATGGAGGCCACCTTGCGTCACCTATCCCTAGTGGAAGCTAGTTAATTTCCCTAAATGGAGCACCACAGCAAGGATTAGCCTTTCAGCAAACAGCCCCAGTAGCTCCACAATATCCTTTTAATACCGTTGTAACGTGGCATTCAGGTATTTTGCCACACAAATACGTGGCAGTGGTCCTGTAGCCATGCGTTAGGAATTGTCAAGGTTGTGGAAGTTCATTTGCTGATAAACACAGGAGCTCTCCTTACAACCTTGTTGTCACCACATGGATAGGAGAATTACTGGAAAGAACGACTACACAGGGCAGTCGCTTTATGGCAGGGAGTTCTCGACACATATTACTACTTCACAAAAAGCCACATCTAGAGCAAAAATCCAGAGTTCTCAGGAAGTGTTTACATTTCAACAGCCCTGTACCTTTCGGGTTTGGACGAGGAGCTGCGTGTTCTGTTACAATCTTGTGACTTAGATTTACTCTTTCATTAGAACCATACAGTGATGCTTTTTCTCAAAAGGTACTTAGAACGATTCTGGCCGTTATAAATGTATATATAATAAATATGAATGTATATTGCTTTTGATGACGTTCCAATTTTTTAAGACCCTATTGTTAAAAGGTTTTCTTGTTGAGTTTTGCGGTAAAACAAGGTGAAACGTCAAAAGTGAAACTGCAAGCACAATTCTGTCACTAGTAATGCAGACAAGGAAAGGAAAATACGATGTTTTTTATTGAAATGTATTTTAATTAGATATGCTAGCTGTTTTTTTAATGAGTATGTTATGCTGGCAAGTTTGATCTCAGTTGGCTAAGAAAATCAAAAGATATTTGTAACCAGGAAGCTCAATGAATTTCACAACTTATGGCTGCGCTTGTTCGGGCCCACGTTTATTTGAAGAATAACAGAGTATCACAAGAACGATGAGAACAGCCGTAATAAGATAAACGGCGGGGGGGATTTGGCTCCATGGTAAAGCTGGATCAAGGATCACCAAATCAAGGATCACCGAATCAAGGATCACCAGATCAAAGATCACCGGATCAAGGATCATTGGATCAAGGATCATCGGATAAACGATCAGTTCAAAATGAAGAAGAGCCAGTTTTTGTCGATAGATAAATTGATAGATAAAAATGAGGTGGCCTGTACAAAAATATCAGATTTCACACCATGGTCCAAAAATTCTTGTGTACTCTTGTGAAAGGCTATCAATTACGTCATTTTAATCAATTGTACGCCATTTTTTTTAATTGAAAAGGCCCTCCATTGACAGAAACTTCCAGTCGACCTGGTGAAAGACACAGAGGACATGAGTAAATTGTATGTTGTTGATAGCCAGAAAGGAACGCTTGCTGAAGTTCGTCTTCGTTACCCAGCATCAGTGAAAGAAGCAGCAGCTGGTTACACCAATCTTATAGCAGTGGAACTGTCATTGCTGCCGAGACAATGGGGATATGTGTACTGCCTAGACCTGCAATCCAAGTTGCAAGTTAAGGTTGGGGCAATGAAAAAGGCAGTGATGGAGGCATTTGTCGCCAGACATGAAGTACACGTTGATTACCAACATGGCTAACATTATAGCTGAGGAGAGTTGAAATCTGCCAATCCTTTTTTTCTCTACAGAGGAACTAGAAAAGTGTGACCAGCAAGGGAATAAAGCTGGATCTGGAACCATGCTTGAAAACACCGGTGACAATGACCAGCTGTCCTGATGAAATTCTTTTCGTTACTGACAGTGGGAACAAGAAACTAACAAAAGTAAGAGTAGAGAGGGCTGACTTTAAGCCAGAGTGCAATGTGCAAACGGTCATGAACCTAAAGGCGAACGTCAATCCAACTGGACTGTGTGTTGTTGAGGGCCAGCAAAAGCTGTTGCTTGTTGATTCCGCGACATTTGGGGGCCTGGGCATTCTAAACCCAGAAACGGAGTTACCTTGTGCGGCCAAATTCACGGAGTGAGTTTGAACTGTCATTCAGTCATTTTCACAGACACCACATCACACACGCTGAAATGGTTTTCTCTTGAGGTATCTGTCTTAGATGGCAAGAAAAAAGTCGAGAAAGTGGACACAATAATCGGTGATGGTACGAGTGGAGCAGAGGACGGGTTCATCGATGTAGCAAGAGTGACCTACCCAACAGGGATAATTTCTGAGAGGGGAACAATACTTTTCGTTGACACAGGCAGCAAAAGTGTCAGGTTTAGTACCAAGATATCGGCTTTGATAAAGCATATCAGAGTAATGGAAGACATTCATCGTGCCTTCCATATTCATTCTGATATTCTAGGTCATGCCGATTTGCCGTCTCTCTTAAAAGCCAAGCAACGCATTGAGAAAGGGGAAAAACCCTAACGCAGATACTTCAAAATGCCAAGGCCAAGTTTAAAGTTTCTGGAATGAAACCTCAGAGAACCCCAGCCAAGAAGACGGTCGCCTCAGTAACTTTCATCAAGAACTTCCTTCATTGCCTCTGAACAAGATTAGGTAAAGATTGTCCTCATCTGCTAGAAGTTGTTGATGTAAGAACATTTCTCGTTAACGAGTATTTCAAATTGATTTTGAGGCCAAATCATTAAATGTTAGAGGAAAAATTGTTAAGGCGAAGAATAGCGTGAACAAAGTTTTTGAGATAAGTTTGGCAGAGACTGTTGTTGTTCCTGGACGGCATGAAATAGTTTGTTAGGGTTGGTGGAACCACCTCCAAGTTTTGTCAAACAACAAAATCTCTTATTTGCTTGTGCATTAGCCCGCCTAAAAGACAAAACAGTAACAATCCCCCTGGTTAACCCATTGCCAACTCCTGTGACCCTGTACAAGAAAAGCTCAATTGGTACCTTAAGTGAGTTAGAAGAAAGTGTCCTTGACCCAGTCTAGTGCAACCACCCTAAACCTGCAGCACCCTCCCCTAAGACGAAGCCAAAGATGTTCAGCAAATTTGACTTTGACTCCCTGAATCTGACCAGTAAACAAAGGACTGTGCTGAAAACGTTGTTGCATGAGTATGCAGACATCTTTTCAATGGGACCTGCAAACCTGGGTAGAACCGGTGTGGTGAAGCACCAAATTGATACAGGTGACTCCACTCCAATATAAGGTGGGTACCATTTCATCAGCAGGAGGTTGTGCACCAACACGTGAAAGACATGTTGCAGAATGGGGTTGTACGTCCGTCTACCAGTCCGTGGGCCTCACCAATTGTCCTGGTCAAGAAGAAAGATGGTAGTACTCGTTTCTGTGTGGACTATTGTAAGCTGAATGACGTGACCAGGAAGGATCCCTACTCTCTGCCGCGAATTGAGACTTTAGATGCACTAACAGGTGCAAAACTGTTTAGTACCCTTGATCTGGCCAGTGGCTATTGGCAAGTCGAGATGAATGCCTCTGACCACAAGACAGCATTTGCAACTCGCCATGGCGTCTTTGAATCTCAAGTGATGGCATTTGGTCTGTGTAATACATCGGGTACATTCCAAAGGCTTATGGAGTTCGTCCTTTCTTGTCTGCAGTGGCAGACGTGCCTGATCTACCTGGAAGATGTCATTGTTTTTGGATGGGACTTTGAGGAACACTTGGGGCGGCTCCAAGAAGTCTTTGAATAGTTCTGCCAGGCAGGGCTGAAGCTGAAACCCTAAAAGTGTCTTCTGTTACTGCCGAAAGTACCCCATTTTGGTCATGTGATCTCCACTGAGGGGATGTGTAGCGATCCAGACAAGATCAGAGCAGTAGAGCAGTGGCCCATCCCTGCCAAGGTGTCAGATGTGAGAAGCTTCCTGGGTCTTGCCTCGTACTATTGCAGGTTCATTGAAGACTTTGCAGAGATTGCTGCCCCTTTCTACCATTTGATAGCAAAATCCACTGAAGGGTTCTGGTGGTCTGCAGAGTGTGACACAGCCTTCCATACACTAAAAAGAAATTGGTGACAGCTCCAGTACTAACCTGAACTGTGATGCGAGTGACTGACATCGGAGCAGTCATTTCCCCAGAGCTGGATGGGAGCGAGAGAGTGATCACGTATGCAAGCCGTGTGTTGGACAACCATGAGCAATGTTACAGCACAACAAAGAAAGAGATGCTTCCCATGGCGTATGCAATCAGGCACTTCCACCACTATCTGTATGGGAGACCATTCACTGTCAGAACAGATCACAATGCACTGAATTGGCTACAGAGCTTCAAAGAACCCGAGGGTCAAGTGGCCAGGTGGCTGGAGTTGTTAGCCCAGTACCTCAATAAACGAAGGTAATTCCCGTATGACTTGGCGAATAATTAATGCACTCATTTCGAGGAAAATCCACAGCTCTTCTGTAAGAGACTAAATTAGATAATAGTAGCACTAACGATCTGCTGGAACTTTTGCCTGCTTTTAATGATCATTTTTCTAGTATTGGACTGAAACTTATCAATACCATCCAACAGAATGGAGACACTATCTTACCTAAATTATGTTAAGGAGACTGAACATAGATTCAAACTCAAAACCACTGACTGTTCAACAGTTTTTTCTTTACTAGCTAAACTTTGTAAATCTGAAGCAACAGGATTAGATAAAATCTCGGCCCAACTTCTTCGAGAGTGTGCTGATAATATAGAATATAGATAGAATATATGCGGATATTGTATTGTATTCACTTGCTTTCACTTATGTAGCTCACCCCATTTATGCAAGGTAGCGTTTCTCTTGCTATGATCTTATGCCTTTGTGTGTACTTAGTCACCACCTTTGTATCGTCAGGCGGCTATTTCTAGTTATAGTTTTCCTTTATCTCGTTTCGAGCAAGCTCTTTTGTCTTTATTTTGTATATATATTTTGTGTTTGCTGTGGCACTTGGATCATTTATTAGTTCCTTTATTATGTTAGACTCATTTACGCTGTTAAGTCGCCACGTTTTTAATTGAATACAATCGATTGTATAAGTCCCTTTTTTGATTCCCTTACAGTTTACGACATTGATTAAAACTATGTCTCTGTAACGTATCCCCTGGATTGTTTGGTATTTTCTCTGGTCGTGATTTTCTTGGCTCTTCATTCGGTCTTGATGTTTGTTTGCCGCAGCAGTAAAATATCACCAATTGACGCCTTTGGCTGGAATTAAAGTTCGTTGAGGATGAGCGATAGTGGTAGTCAATCGCCTCGAGCTACAGTTCAAAAGATTCTCTCATTGGAGAAGAAACAAGCAGAAGTTGAAATTCCAAATGAACTATGCAATCTAAGAGATCTTAGTTTAGACAAAGCCAATAGTCCTCGTGTCAGGAAACACGATCCTCCAAATTCGAGAGAACTGCATGAGCGGACTTTGACTGACAAAGGCAGAGCCTATCGATTGGAAGTTTGCACTTTAAAGAAACAAGGAGTGGAAAACAAGTTGCGTAAACATGTTGGAAGAATTTACTCATTGCTCGACTCCCACCCGAGTACTGAAGAATTAGAAAAGGAAAGACAAATCCTGGATGTAATTAAAGAGGAACTTAACCAGGCATACCAATCGTATGACGAGTTACTTGATGATGAAAGCGCTAAAGGTGCCACTTACCGATATTTCGATTTGTGTGATCGGGAGTTTATCGAATGTCTAGTGCGACTATCTGAAATCCTTTGTTCAGTTGAACAACGAGAGCATGAAGAATTCGAATCTAGTAGGCAAGAAATTGAATCAAGCCATTCTGCAAGATCAAGGGTTTCAGGTTCTTTAAGATCTTCTAGGTTGTTGGTCATGTCAAAGAGAGCAGAGGCGGTGACCTGAGCAGCAAAGCTAAAGGTCGAAATGAAGTACCTGGATCAGGAAACCAATTTAAGAAGAATTCAGCTGGAAAGGGAGATCACCTTGACAGATGCTGAAGAGGAAGCTATCAAATTGGTCATGAACGAAGAAGTGAAAAGAGGCATAGTTCGCAAAGATATGAAATCTGACGAGAGATTTGAACAAAGTCTCTGCGAAGCTAAATTCAATGTCGCAAAAACTGTCATAAAACATGAACCTTCATTGTTGAGACCGGAAGCACTTCCTTTCACGCCGTTGATGCTGCCAATAAGAGAAGCTGCTAGTCAAGATAACAATTTCACTCCAGAGTGAGACAAGCCAACAACACATCAAGAAGCAACTTTTAAACAAATAGTCAGTCTCTAAGCGAAACAAGCTGAATTAATCGCTCTAATTGTAAACCAGCAAAGAGCCAGTACGCTTCCTTCTCAAGAACCGCCTGTCTTTAAAGAAAGTTATTTCGATTATCCGACATTCATAGCTGCCTTCGATGTCATGATGGAGAAGAAAGTTGACTCAGAAAAGGATAAACTGTATTTTTCGAGCAAGTATACTTCCGCCAAAGCCCATGAAGTCGTGAAAGGTTTCTTGACCTGGGATTCTGACAAAGGTTATGAAGAAGCTCGTAAGCTCTTGGCTCAGCACTTTGGCAACCCATTTTGAGTAGCCGAAGCTTACAAAGCTAAACTGCAAAATTGGCGGCAAATCATCGGAGATAGCTCTGGTCTTCAAGATCTCTCTGATTTTCGTGTCCGTAGTGAAGGGGCCATGCAGTCCATGAAGTACATGGCAGATCTAAATTCAACAAGGTTACTACAGGAAATAAGCACAAAACTACCCCTCAAGTCAGGCTCCAGGTGGTGTTGCCAAGCACATGATGTCCTGAAGAAAAGGAGAGAACGGTATCCTTCCATAATCTAGAAGAATTTGTCAAAGAAGCAGATCTCGCAAATGATCCGGTTTTTTCTCCTGAAGTGTTGAAAAGTAACAAAAACAAAGTGCCTGACAGAAGTCAAGTAAAGAGAAGTCAGGTAGGTAACAGTTTTGCATTGTTTTCCTCTCGTACCCTGCCTAGCGAGAGCAGAGGAAGGTCTAATGCAAAGCGAGAGCCAAAACAGCAAAGTTTGTGTGTCTTCTGCGGCAGTAACCACCCACCTCACAAGTGTGGAGAACTAAGCGGGAAGAGCATTGATGAGCGCCTGGCACTGGTTAGATCGAAAGGCCTCTGCTTTGGATGCCTGAAAAGGGGTCATCAATCGAAAAACTGTCGAGCTAGGTTAAATTGCGAGAAATGCGGCAGGCAGCATCCAACTCCACTTCATGACCCTACGTATAAAGAAGAATCTAGCAACCAGAATACCCCTGAATCAACTCGTGACAACTATGTCACCTTCATGGAGAATATGATAGAGAAGGGTTTTGCCGAAAAGGTGAAACAAGGTGCTTCTTCAAAATATATTAAGGTTCACACGGCAACCAGGTGGACAATCAGACATAGTTTGATGCTACACTGTTTTGCAGATTTAATGAATGTAACCAAAGAAGTTACAATTCATAGACCCAACGTTTCGACACTCCTGTCGAGTGCCTTCATCAGGGGTCATCTAAGCACTGCAACAAGAAGTCCTTTTATATGATCCCTAGGACAAAGAACTTCTTTGCCTGTGGAGGATATTATTTATCTGCTGTCTTTTTGCTTTAAAACCACGCAATTTACATATAACGGCACATACTATCTACAAGTTTTGGGTACAGCGATGGCTTCGCCTGTTTCTGCTGTCATTGCTAACATGGTAATGGAAGACCTGGAACAAAGGGCCTTAGCCACTTCACCGGTTAAACCCTTTTTCTGGAAACGATATGTCAATGATGTTATTTCTGCGGTATCCGGAAATGAAGCCGAGCGCCTCTTGTCGCATTTGAATTCAGTAGAGCCGTCGATCCAATTCACCCTCGAACGTGAAAAGGATAGACATTTGCCCTTTCTTGATTTAAATGTATCCAGAGGGGTTCAGGGTAATTTAGAGACAAGTGTCTACCGTAAACCCACCCACACAGACAAATACCTCACTTTCGATTCTCACCATCCTATTTGCCATAAAAAGTCTGTAGCCAAGAATTTATTTAGGAGGGCTGACTGTCTACTATCATCACTCGATTCGAAGGCTGAGGAGAGGAAATATGTTTCCAATGTCCTAAAGGCAAATGGCTATACAAAAACTTTTCTCCGTAACTGCCAAAAACCAGTTACAAATAGTAACGCTCTTGATGAAAGGGAACCAGCGACTGGTTTTGCTGTTATTCCTTACCTACAGGGTGTTACTGAGCCCATCAAGAGAATTTTGAATAGCCACAACATTAAAGTTGCTCAAAAACCTTTTCAGACTTTGGGGCATATTTCGCCAAACCCAAGGATCCTGTCACGAAAGAACAACGAACCGACGCCATTTATTCTATTCCTTGCAATGACTGTGACAACGAATACATCAGACAGACCAAACGCCAGTTTGGTACACGGTTAAAAGAGCACCAAAAAGCGGTTTTTCTTTGCAAAAAGGAAAATTCAGCTTTATTGGAGCATACTTGCCTAACCAAACATACAATTGGGTGGGATAATTCTAAAATTATCACCACTAATCGGCGTTACCACCAGCGCTTTTGTTTGGAGGCTTGGCACATTAACTCCGCCCACGCTCCTTTAAATCGTGACGATGGCGGTCTGCTTCCTGACGCCTACTAACACCTCGTCAGAAAAAAAGGCCGCTAATTAGTGATCATATAAAAGGATTTCTTGTTGCAGCGCCTAGATCACCCTTGATGAAGGCACTAGACAGGAGTGTCGAAACGTTGGGTCTATGAATTGTAACTTCTTTGGTTACATTTATTAAATCTGCAAACCAGTGTAGCATCAAACTTTGTCTGAAGGTGCTTCTTCGTTGTCAGATACGGAACAATGAAACGTCTGGTACATCCCACATCATGGAGTATACCATCCGAAGAAACCAATGAAGATTCGCGTTCTTTTTGACTGTGCCACAGAGTTCAAGGGAGAGTCTCTGAATAAACACCTGTCACAAGGCCCAGACTTAACAAGCACTCTTACAGGTGTCCTGAACAGATTCCGTCAAGGGCAGGTGGGGTTAATGTGTGACATTGAGTCCATGTTCTATCAAGTGTACATTGCCCAAGTGTACATTGCCGAAGAGTACTGGGATCTACTGCGCTTCCTGTGGTGGGAAAATTGAGACTCTTCAAAGGATCCAATTGAGAGCTGAATGACTGTGCACCTTTTTGGTGCAACCTCATCTCCTGGTTGTGCCAATTTTGCTTTGAAAAAGACTGCGCAAGATAGCGAGTGTAAATTCGGATCAGCTGCTGCTGACTTTCTGCGGAATGACTTCTATGTGGATGATGGATTAAAGTCCTGTGCCATGATTGAGGAGGCAAACCATTTGATCAAGTTGGTTAAAGAAATGTGCAGAAGAGGTTTCAACCTGCAGAAGTTTGTTTCCAACAGGAAGGAGCTTATAAAGAACATCTCAGTGATTGACAGAGCTGATGACCTCAAGAGCATAAACCTCGACCTTGACAAGTTACTCATGGAATGAGCACTTGGTGTTCAGTGGTGCATTCGGTCAGACACTTTCCAATTTTGTATAGTATTGAAAGACCGTCCTTGCACAAGAAGAGGAATCCTCTCCACCGTCAGTTCTATTTTTGACCTGCTTGGTTTTATTGCACCAGTGCTATTAGAAGGAAAGAGTTTTCTACAAGATTTGTGCTGCAATGGTGTGGATTGGAACAAGCCAATAATACCCGAGGTGATCAGAGCAAGATGGGAAAGATGGTGGACCGAGCTTCATGTTCTTCAGCACTTTTCAATTCCCAGATGCTTTAAACCTGATGATTTTGGAACAGTAGTAAAGAAAGAGCTGCACCATTTCTCTGATGCCAGCACTAAGGGTTACGGTCAATTTAGTTATCTGAGGCTTCAAGATGATTCTGGCAGAATCCATTGTGCCTTTGTAGCTGGCAAGTTGTGAGTGCCCCCCCAAGCCTGTCACAATTCCACGCCTTGAATTACAAGCCGCAGTGACTTCTGTGAAGGTAAGCCAACAGATACATCAGGAGCTAAGCCTTGATGACGTTCAAGAGTTCTTTTGGTCTGACAGCAAGGTTGTTTTGGCCTACATTGCCAATGAAAGTCGTAGGTTCGATGTTTTTGTTGCCAATCGAGTTCAGCTCATTCAAGACTCGACTTCAGTGGATCAGCGGAAATACGTTGAAGCTAAGCTAAACCTGGCAGATGACACCTCCCGCAATCCCAGTCCAAATACTCTCGTTACTTTGAAGTGGTCTACGGGACCTGCATTCTTGTGGCAGAAGGAGAATGAATGGCCCTTCGATGAGAAAGTTTTGCCAGATCCTAGCCAAGTACTGCCATGTAATCCTGAGGTCAGGAAAGTCACTGCCTCACCTACAAGGTAGACGAAGAAGGAGCCGTAGATTACAGACTGTTTGGAATACTTTTCTGATTGGTTCCATCCCAGAAGAGCCATTGCCTTAAGTCTTCTGTATCTTCAAAGGGTACGAGAGCAAGCCTTTGCAGAGCCCAGGGTCAGCAATAAGAAGGCCATGCTTCAAGTGCAAGATCTTCAAGAAGCAGAGACTGTCATCATCAAGTCCATCCAGTGTAACACCTTTCCTGAGGAGCTTAAGTTGTTGAAGTCCTCACAACATGTTAAATTACTTGAAGACAGATTGGCTGCACCAGCAGAGATAAAGTTTAGTCCAAAGCAATCCTCCCTACATAAGCTGGATCCCTTCCTTGACTCGCAGGGAATACTACGTGTTGGCAGCCACCTTAGAAATGCTTCACTCCGGTT
Source organism: Pocillopora damicornis (assembly GCF_964200805.1). Lineage (NCBI taxonomy): Eukaryota > Metazoa > Cnidaria > Anthozoa > Scleractinia > Pocilloporidae > Pocillopora > Pocillopora damicornis. The sequence goes on from NC_142682.1 coordinate 10,041,145, forward strand.
TGAAGTCAAGTTCCCTGTGATCCTACCTCGAAGAAGCCACGGTACTTTCACGAGAAGATAAAGCATCAAGAGCGGGGCATGACTTTGAATGAGATAAGAGGCAATGGTTATTGGATCGTGGGTGGAACAAGTGCATTTGGAAGCTACACCTGGAGCTGTGTGGTCTGAAGAAAGATGTGTTCTGCAGTGGTAGAGCAGAAGATGGCAGATCTGCCAGAGGACCGACTAGAACCTGCTCCACCTTTCACGTTTTGTGTAGTGGACTACTTTGGCCCCTTTTCCGTCAAAGAAGGCAGAAAAGAAATGAAGAAGTACAGAGTTCTGTTTACATGCTTAGCTTCAAGAGCCATTCATTTGGAGACTTCCACTTCACTTGAAACGGATGCCTTTATAAATGCACTTTGTCGTTTTACATGCCGCAGAGGGCTGATTTGCCAACTACGAAGTGACCAGGGAACGAATTTTGTTGGCGCCAAGCATGAGTTAAAGGCTGCACTTGCAGAACTCGACCACGAACACATCAAAACAGAATTACTTCTGGGGAATTGTGATTGGTTCACCTTTGCTATGAATGTTCCGTCTTCTAGCCACATGGGTGGAGTTTGGGAGTGCTGTCCCCACGTCCTGTCCCCACTTCTTCAGAACAATGGCCTACGGCTGGAGAACAAGTCACTTAAAATGTTCATGTGCGAGGTGGAGGCCATCATTAATAGCTGTCCATTGACAGTTGATCTCTTAAATGACCCAGGTTCGCTGAGCCCTTGACACCCAACCACTTGCTCACTATGAAGACGAAAGTTGTTCTCTCGCCTCCTGGTGTTTTCCCGCGGACAAGTTCTGCAGAAAGCGTTGGAGGCATGTCCAACATTTGGCCAACAATTTCTGGTCATGATGGTGGAAAGAATACCTGCTTAGCTTACAACAACGTCAGAAGTGGACAATGTCCCAGAAAGATGTGGGTGTGGACGACATCATGATCATTAAAGATGATAACACTCCCAGCAGTCATTGGCAGCTGGCGCGTGTTTGTGCAGTCAACCGAAGTTCTGATGGACGCGTTTGCACGGTGAAGTTAGTGCTAGCAGATGCCTGTCTGATAAGAAATAAGGAGAGTCAAGGAAGTGAAGTTCCTGGAGTGTCCAGTTCAGAAGCTTGTCCTGTTGATGTCTAAAGATGACTATGAGAGCAAATCCTGGGGTGTATCCCAGCCGAGGAGCCATTGACTTTGCTGATCATTTGATAGTTTTAAGCAAGAACACTTAAGACTTTTTATAATGTTTATTTCCCTTTAGCTAATTTGCCTATTTGTAGTGAAACACGTTGGTGTTTCAGGGGAGCCATGTAAATGCGTGACTTTAAATTTGTGACATTTGTGTTACAGTTGGCCTTTGTGCCATTTGATTCCCTTGGATAGTCTTTCTCTTGCGCTGATTTTTAGTTGTCGCATCGTACACCCTTTCACTATTCACTGTCCATGTCTGGCGTACATCCCGAGTTAATTTCTTAAGTTTTGTTTCAAGCCACTGGCATATAGGGACTGATATTTAAGTTGTATTCGCTTGTTTTCACTTTTGTAGCTTGCCCCATTCATGCAAGGTAGCGTTTCTCTTGCTATGATCTTATGCCTTTGTGTGTGTTACTTAGTCACTGCCTTCGTATCATTAGGCGGCTATTTCTAGTTATAATTTTCATTTATCTCGTTTCGAGCAAGCTCTTTCGTCTTTATTTTGAATAAATATTTTGTGTTTTGTGCTGCCTCTGTAACGTATCCCCTGGATTGGTTGGTATTTTCTCTGGTCGTGATTTTCTTGGCTCTTCAATTGGTCTTGATGTTCATTTGCCGCAAACATAGCTTAAATGACCTCAAAATATCTGAAGTCAAATTTTCCAAGCTTCTGTTAGGAGAGATTTTATCCAATTCATCCAAACACATCGATGACACTGCAGATAACACCAACACAAAAGACACCAAACCTTGCAGCTGCCAACAGAAGAACACATGCTCACTTAATGGAAACTGTTGGATTAGTCGCCTATTACATCACACAATGAAGTATCACCTCCACAATGGAGGTGATACTTTTATCATGGCGTTCGGACGCGGTTTCAAGCTCTCCGCAAATTTATGTGTGTTTCTCTGTATTTACATCACTTTGGAGTTCTTCAGGTTCTCAGATGTACATGAGAACACTTTGCTTAACGATAGAGAGACGTATTTTGTTTCCCAGATGAATTGCAGGGCTGAAGTTGCTGGTGCTTCATTTCATCGAAACGAACCGACCCGGAGGCAAGAGTCTAATGGACGACTAAAGAGTGTTATGCTTTGTAAGCTTTTTCATCGTGCCTGTTTTGCTTTGACTCTTATTGCTCTTGCTGGTGACATTGAGATTAATCCAGGCTACCAGACATTTGCTGATATCAAGTCCACTAGAGGTCTCAAGATTGCTCACTTGAATATACGAAGTCTCGCAAACAAAACCGACTCTCTGCGTCTTGAGGGAATTAACAACAAAACTTTTGACGTGCTAACTCTGTCCGAGACTTGGCTGGATTCCTCAACAAGTGATGCTGAAATAAAACTCCCTGGATTTGTGTGCATAAGGTTAGATCGCACTGGCAATAAAGAGGGATATGGCGGAGTTGCTACGTATGTAAGAGAAGATTTGGCGTTTCGTTTGCGGAATGATATCAATACTGGTGGACAGGAATGTTTATGGATTGAGTTAATTTGAGATAAATGTAAGCCAACGTTATTATGTTGCGCTTATAGAGCACCAGATGCCAATCTCCGCACTTTTATTTCGTCTCTGCGAGATAGTATGCCTGCTGTTGATCTTGAAAAATCGGATGTGGTCATTTTAGGAGATCTAAACGCAAACATGATGCCTAATTCAAAATTGCCCAAGAAAGACAAACAACTACTTCTCAACTTCTCGCGCGCTTTTGACTTCACACAGCTGATAAAAGAGCCTACTCGAATATCTGACACCTCACGGACCTTGATTGACCTGATTTTTGTCAATAATGAACATCGCATTGTTAAATCTGGTGTTGTTCCGTTTCCATTGAGCGACCATTACCTGGTGTTTTGCATTCTAAAGACTGGTGTGCACACAAAAGCACATCCAAGAATGTTTCAGTATCGCTCTTACAAGAATTTCGATGCGAATTCATTTAACGAAGATCTTAGGAATGTTCCTTGGCACGTCGTTGACAATGAAAACAATATCGATGACGCTTTATTAACTTGGAACAAACTGTTTTCAGAAGTTGCAGACGATCATGCACCTGTCAAACGACGACGTGTGAAGGGAACACCTCTTCCTTGGATGAATAGCAAAATTAGCGAATCAATGAGAGATCGAGACTGGTATCATCGTAAAGCACGTAAATCGAACTCAGAAAAGCACTGGAACACTTACAGGAAACTGAGGAACAAAGTAAACCACTTAGTAAAATCTGCTAAGTCGAAATATTACTGTGACATGATCGAGGAAGCCAGAGGAGATCACGGCAAAATGTGGAAAGCTGTAAACGAAGCATGCAATCGTAATTCATCCTCAGAAAAGGTTCAGTGCATCATTTCCGATGGCATTCAGCACACCACTTCCAAATCCATTGCTGTTGCTTTGAATAGCTTCTTTGCATCCATAGGCAAGCGCCTAGCTGACAAAATAACGACTACCTGGTTGAATTGCAACTTGGTTTTAGAACAACCGTTGTCTCAGTTCCAGTTAACTGAACTAGAGGAATCGTTTGTGCTTCAGCAGCTTACCTCTTTGAAGACAAATAAAGCAATTGGTTTGGACAAAATTAGTGCTAGACTACTCAAGAGCTCTGCTAATACAATCACTCCCTCCATCACTAAGCTGTTGAATCGATCGATTCTTACTGGTGAATTTCCTAAATTGTGGAAATGCTCAAAAATTACAGCCTTGTTTAAATCAGGCGACCGGTCAAATGCATCGAACTATCGACCTATCTCTATTTTACCGACACTCAGTAAAATTCTCGAGAAAGCCGTGCATTCCCAGTTGTACCAGTACTTGGTTATTAACAACCTTCTCACAAGGAAACAGTTTGGATTCAGGAAGGGGCTCTCTACTGAATCTGCTTTGACATCATTTGCTGATGAAGTCTTATTGAACATGGAACAAGGTAAACTGTGTGGGGCCGTGTTTTTGGATTTAACCAAGGCTTTCGACACCGTGGACCATCGGATTTTGTTACGCAAGCTTTCCAAAATTGGTTCATGTGAGAACTTGCTTCAGTGGTTCCGCTCTTACATTACTGACAGGAAACAGCGCACATGTTGTGGGAATGAGTTGTCTGATGAATTGCCAGTTACCCATGGGGTCCCTCAGGGAAGTATTCTGGGTCCTCTGCTATTTGTCATCTACATTAACGATTTGCCAAACGTTCTAGATGCCTGTCAAGCATCACTTTATGCAGATGACACGGTGATCTACTGCTATGGGTCTTCCTCTCAGGAGCTGACTGAAAAGCTCAACCAAGACCTCCTGGCTGTGGCGAAATGGCTGAATGAACATAAGTTAACACTGAATCTGGACAAAACCAAATGCATGCTTATAGGCAGTAACAAGAAGTTACAGAGGAAAAAAGCTCTAACTGTTTCAATCTTTGATCATTGTATAAACAATGTTACTTGTTTTAAATATCTTGGAATCTTAATATCGTCTGATTTTTCGTGGACAAATCATGTCGAATACATGGCAGGGAAAGTTAATCAAAGGCTTGGCCTACTTAGACGCATTAAGCATTTGTTACCATTTAAGGCGCGCATCCTTTTTTATAAAAGCCTTGTTATGCCCTTATTCGAGTATGCTGATTTAGTTTGGGGAGACAAACATAATGTAACTTTAATGTCTAGTTTGCAAGTGCTTCAAAATAAGGCGGCTAAAATAACACTGTATTCCTCTGCGTCTAATGCGTTAACTACACTGAAGTGGTTAACACTAGAAAAAAGGCGCTTCCAGCGCCGATGCGTACATGTATATAAATGTCTTAATGGTCTCACGCATCACGAATTAACATTAGTCACTCAGCAAGAACAGCATAGTTACAACACAAGAAATAAAGCAAACCTCAAAATTCCATCCGTTAAAAGAAACTGGGGTAAACAAAGAACTGGCTATCATGCTGTAAGTGATTTTAACTCGCTGGACAAAACTATACAAGCCTCTGATAATGTAAATATTTTGAAGCGTCAGATTTTTAATTCATTGATTTAAGTTTTGTATTACACATAAGATACATTAGTTTTTAGTAGCATCTTTTAGCATTTTCATTCATTGAAAAATTTTTAATTTTTAATTTTCGAGGTCCTTTTTGTAAACCACTTTTTAGTGAAAAAGTTTCCTCATTAAAGATTGTCATTGTTATTATTTATTATTACTTCCGGTGTTCTAGTTAGCAAGGCCCCGTTGCATGTTGGGGGCCATGTGCTTTGATGTTTGGCCATCTTGCATGTACTTCATCTGTGTGCGGAATAAATCTTTACTTTGAAGCCTAAATATTACATGGTGGCAGCGGTGAGTAGAGACAATCAACGTTAAACAATGTCAGGAGGCGAAGAACAGAACACGTCAGGCACGCGGACGGTTAGTCAGGCCCACATGACCACACAAATTCCTCTCCCCGGAAAATTCAAAGAGGCAAACAGTCCCCAAGCAGCAGATGCATGGCCAAAGTGGCTTCGCCAATTCGACCGGTACAGAGCAGCGTCAGGGCTAAACAGCAAACCACCAACTGAGCAGGTCAGTACTCTCCTTTATGCAATGGGCACAGTGCCGATGATATTCTTCAAATGCTCCGACTAGACGAAGGAACTGTCTCATACGATGAGATTAAGAAATCATTAAACAACTATTTTGCTGAACGTCGAAACGTAATCGTGGAGAGAGCGCATTTTAACAAAAGGTCTCAGAAACCAGGAGAATCTGTCGAGACATTTATCCAGGATCTGTACAGATTAGCAGATAATTGTAACTACGGTGCGTTAAGGGATGACTTGTTCGAGACCGAATCGTAGTGGGGGTACTTGATGATTCACTTTCCGATCGACTTCAGTCAAAAGGAACTCTTACACTCACACAAGCCGTTCAAATGAGTCGTCAGGCAGAATCTAGAGCACAAAACCGTGATATCGTCCGTGGGGACAACAAATCAGTTCAGGTCGAATTTGTTAACCCAGGAAAGTCAGGAAATAAAAAACCACCAAGCAAAAAAAACTCCAAACCTACCCCAAGCTGTGGATGGTGTGGTCACGAAAGACACTCCCGCCAAGCATGCCCTGCGAAAGATGCTACCTGTAACAAATGCAAAGAAAAAGGACACTTTCAAACTGTTTGTCGCAGCTCTGCACTGCCAACAAAGAAAGTATGGGAACTGGAAGAAGATGAAGAGCAGGAAGAGGGAGATGAGATTCTGTTTCTCTGAGAATTCAGACCACAGGGGGCGATTGGACTGTGCAACTCGGGGTTAACGGCCAAAATACTTGCATCAAGCTGGAAACTGGACACACCACATGGCTAAAAGATCAGAAGTTAGTCAAACCAAAACAAACCTTGCGAGGCCCTGGAAATATTCAGATCCCAGTCATTGGCATGTTTCAAGCCAACCTCTCATACTGCCGTAGGAAGGTCACTGAACCTGTGTGCGTCGTACCAGACCAGACTTGTCCACTACTAAGCAGAAATGCCTGTGTTGCGTTAGGGCTAATCTCCTGTACTGATGAAGGAATTGGTGATGTCACTACTCAACATGCTGATTTCAAAACTGAATCCCCCTCACTATTCACTGGTCTGGGGAAGGTGAAGACAGAAGTACACATAACACTGCAACCTGATACAAAGCCCTTTTGCATTTACACACCAAGAAAGATCCCTCATCCACTATTGCCAAAGGTTAAACAAGAATTAGACTCTATGCTTGAACGGGGGGTCATCTCACCAGTGACCGCACCGACTGCTTGGTGCTCTGCTCTCATCCCAGTTCCCAAACCAAGTGGCGATGTCAGACTCTGCGTAGATCTAACTCAGTTAAACAGGGCGGTCCAGAGAGAAATCCATCCAATGCCATCAGTCGATGAGAGCCTTGCCAAGCTGGGAAAAAGTCGCTATTTCACCAAACTCGATGCAAACAGCAGATTCTGGCAGCTCCCTCTCGATGAAAAGTCAAAATTGCTGACTACATTTGTTACTCCATTTGGTCGATACTGTTTCAATTGCCTTCCTTTTGGCATAAGTTCCGCTCCAGAGATCTTTCAGCGTACAATGTCTGAAATCCTCAATGGTGTTGAGGGAGTAATATGCCAAATGGACGATGTTCTCGTCCATGGAGCCAACCAAGAAGAACATGACAGACGAGTGAGAGCCACATTGCATCGTCTACAAGAGGCTGGCATAACCCTCAACATTGAAAAATGCCAGTTTTACAAAACCTCGGTGAAATTCCTAGGTTCCATCATTGATGAACAGGGAATACATGCTGACCCAACAAAGACGAAAGCCATATCAGAGTTTCCACCTCCCCAAAATGCAAAGGACTTGCAACGCTTTATGGGGATGGTTAACCATTTGGGGAAGTTTGTCCCCCAGCTGGCTGAGAAGAGCGAGCCCCTGTGACAGCTGTTATGCAAAGAGACTACATGGCTATGGACAGACCCCCAGCAGAGAGCCTTTGACCAGATTAAAACAACCCTTACATCAGCCGAAGTCTTAGCATGTTATGACCCCAGTCGACCAACCATCATCACAGCTGATGCCTGCCTAAACGGTATTGGTGCAGTCCTCCTTCAGGTACAAGATGATGGGACCCGTAGACCCATTAGCTATGCATCGCGATCACTCAGTGATGCTGAAAAACGCTATGCTGTTATAGAGAAAGAGGCACTAGCAGGAGTCTGGGCATGTGAGAAGTTCAGTGAATATGTTGTGGGCATGAGTTTTGTCCTAGAGACTGACCACAAGCCCCTTCAGGCTCTATTCAACACCACTGAGCTGTCCAAGACCCCACCACGTATCCAGCGGTTTCGCCTTCAGTTGATGAGATTCAGCGTCACTGTCAACCATGTCAAGGGGAAACACCACTTTACAGCAGATGCCCTCTCCTGTGCGCCCGTAGGAAGCTCCACAGAAAAGGATGAGCACTTTGTAGAGGAGGTGGAAAGCTTCACAGCCCAAAAAGAGTTCCAGCAACTACACAGCGCCTGTCACAGATACGAGAGGCCCAAATCACAGATGAAGAATGCACGCAAATCAGGAACTACTGCAGCCAAGGATGGCCAGCGTATATGCCAAACCAACCCTTGCTATGCCCCTACTGGGAAAACAGAACCCATTTCAGCATTGTTGATGACCTGCTTCTCTCTGACAAGCGCCTAGTGATTCCTTAGTCAATGAGACTGGAGTTACTCGAATGCATTCATACTGGTCATCTTGGCATATCCAAGTGCCGAGCTAGAGCACGAGCATCGGTATGGTGGCCGGTGCTCCCTATGCAGATTGAAAACATGGCGACAAATTGTAGCACCTGCGCCAAAGATCGCCCTGAGCCCACAGAACCACTCATGTCAAGCTCTTTCCCCTCCCGACCATGGGAGAGAGTAGCTGCTGACCTCTTTGAACTTGCGGGAAAGGTCTATTTGATTGTTGCTGATTACTACTCAAGGTGGCTCGAGATCAGGAGACTAAACGACCAATCATCTTCCAGAGTCATTTCAGTCCTAAAAGAACTATTTTCTACACATGGCATACCTGACATTATTGTATCAGATAATGGCCTGCAATTCAGCTCCGATGCATTTCGCCTGTTTACCACTGAGTATGACTTTATTCATGTGACAAGCTCACCAAAATACCCAAGAGCCAATGGGGAAGTCGAAAGGGCAGTTCGCACGGTCAAAGCACTGCTCCGCAAGAATGAAGACCCGTATCTAGCCCTCCTTGCTTACCGATCTACACCATTGCAGAATGGTTTTTCACCCAGCGAGTTGCTCATGGGGCGCCGCCTACAAACTAAAGTTCCTGCCATGCCCAGCATCCTCAAACCTAATGTGCAAGATACAGACCGGCAAAGAGTGCAACTGAGAGAGGACGAATACAGGTCAAAGCAACAGATCTACCATTAAAAACGACACCAAGCCCGTGCTCTCCCATCATTGACCACTGGCCAGCAAGTTTGGGTGTGAGACCAGAACCGGGAAGGTCAGATCTTGGGAGCCACAAAACAACCAAGGTCCTACTTAGTGAAGACTGAGATGAGCACTCTGCGACGTAACCGGTCCGCTCTAGTCCCAACCAGTTCACAACCAGCCTTTCCCACTGAGGGGCCAACTATAGTACCTCAGGATAAAGCACTGCCTGTGAACCACTCGCCTCCAAGGGTTTCTACCCCTGTCTCAGAGTACCAACCGGCTGAACCTACAACGCCTACTACTTGTAGATCAACAACAGCTCTGTCAACCCAAGGAGGCCCTCCAAATGGTGACTGCTCTACAACCGAGTGTGTGACATGCTCAGGACGAATAGTGAAACCACCACAACAGCTAGACCTGTGAACATTTAGCTATGCAAACTGACATTAACTTTTTGTATTAGTATTGTTACATTCTTGTTGAGTTTACTGAACTGTGTACACAAGATTACACTCAAACTTTGGGGGTAGATGTTGGATTAGTTTCTTATTACATCAGACTTCCGGTGTTCTAGTTAGCAAGGCCCCGTTGCATGTTGGGGGCCATGTGCTTTGATGTTCGGCCATCTTGTATGCACTTCATCTGTGTGGGGAATAAATCTTTACTTTGAAGCCTAAATATTACAGAAACTGCCTCCAATCATCACTAATCTACCAAGCCACCATCACACGAAAGGATAACAGCACCACTGAAATGTACATTGGACTTACAGAAAATGGCTTAAAGACTAGATACAGAAACCACACTGCATCATTCCAACACACAAAACACAGAAATTCTACTAAACTCAGCAAACATATCTGGACCCTTAAAGAAAATAACATTGACCACTTTATTTTATGACATATCCTTTCATCAAGATCACCCTACAATAGCGCAAGCAAAAGATGCAACCTTTGGTTCAAAGAAAAATTGCTTATCATCCACCAACCTGAATTATCATCACTCAATAAACACAATGAACTTGTGTCCTCATACCACCACAGAAAAAAAGCAACTGAACAAAGCATTGAAATTTACCACCATGCCTTTATGCAAGTTTGTTAATTATATAAATGATGGTTATGAATATTCGTAACAATAAAATCCCCTGATGAGTAAGTAATCATGAAACAGGCTTGTGGGGATGACAGTATAGTCTCTTTTTTTTACCTCTATACATGTCATGCTCTACTTCTATGTATCAAGCACTGTACAACAGAAATATCAAAACACAGACTTCCTATATGTATATCTATATGTATAACTTTACGTGAGGCACATGTCTTGATAGGAAGCTCATGAGCTCGTGGTAGCGGTTGTCCTCTGAGATGACCAGTAAAATGTCCCAAACCATTATAGAAAGAAAAGAAAGGCAACCTAGAGCAACATTCCCTGTGAGAAAAGTTGCTGATGCAGACTCCATAATTGATAATACACCTTGGACACTCCATTCCACCATGCAACAAGGAATTGTTAGTGGTCTCTGAGGATAATCCTGACTCCTATGGAAATTTCACTTTTTCAGTCATTGCTCCCTCACTCTGGAACAAATTACCAGACCAAATAAGAAGTGTAACATGCCTAAGTTCCCTTAAGAGTAAAGTTAAGACCTTTTCATTAAGTCATTCCTTTTAGCTTTCAAACACCTCAGATTTGTTCCGAAATTAACAAATATTTAACTTATAAGTAATTTACAAATGTATTAGCAACTTTGATAGGTGCTTTTGATCAATTAGTACAAATAACAATTATCTTTACTATTATTATTATCGATATTACTATGATTATGCAACACCTGATACATCAATAAGGTCATCTTTCTTTGAATCTGACATTGATCGACTAATCAGCATGTCTAGGTCCAAACTGGCTTTATCAGACCAGAAAGCTCAGATGAAGAAAGGGATTTTAAAGGAAAAGGATATAAGCTAATAGATCTAAACCAGTTTTCCTCAACTATCTTTATTATTTAAGATGTGGTCCACTTCAATTGTTCTGAATGGTTCTCAGAAAAATGTTTCAACTTTGTTGTACAGTTTCTGTTTGACTATGTGTATAACACAGTAAGAACATAGTTGTTGATTTATTGTTTGGCAATGTATTCTCTACTCTAAATTACTTTAGTAATTCAATCATTTATTTTTTGCTTTCCACTTGTTCTGTATATTTAACACACAATGATTTTCTTGAGGGAAGTGATTTTCACATGAAAAAGCCAGTTCGAGGGCGTGGTCACCTCAGACAAACAAATAAAGCAGATTTAGATACCATGGTCTAGCCATTACACAGAATGTTCTGTCAACCTCAAATCCATCAGATAGTGAGATAAATGTAGCTGTTTGAGCGGACGCTGGTGAGCGGACGCTGGTGAGCGGACGCTGAGCTGAGCGGACGCATATTTCTCACTCTGTGTTATTTTATTCTATTAAGTTTCCCTAATTATGACTGGTAAAGAAAACCAACTAAAAAAAGAAAATCAGCAGTTAAGGAATGAAATTGAAGATCTCAAGAAGCAACTGGATAAATTGACTGAGGAAATTGGACATCGACGTGAAGAAATCAATCATGATGCTGGCATCGAACATGGCGGCGACACTGTGGGCAAAGAACAATCAGTTGAGTTTGTTTCAGCTCAATGCGATGATTTTGAAGTGTTTAAAAAGTACGCATCGAAAGAACTGAAGCGTTTAAGCTCAAGGCTAAATGTAATTTCAGATGCTTGCGATAGAATCTCGCAGTCAATTGATGGCTTCGAAATGTACAGCTACCAATTTAACATCAAAGTTATCGATCTACCGTTGCTGGCAGCGAAAGAGACGACCGAGCAGACAGCTAAGCTGTGTCTTCAACTGTTTCATCAGATGGGAGTGAAAGATGTTTTGATAAATTACATTGACATTGCCCACCGAGTTCCATCAAGGAATCCCTCGAATCTACCAGACGCAGTAGTTTGTAAATTTGTTAGAAGGATGGTAAAGGAAAAAATCATGGCGTCTAGGAAGACAATAAGGAACATAGCACAGCAACTAGGATTTTCTTCAGAGATTGATGTGAGTCACCTCAATATTTACGATCATCTGACACCTCGTCTACAAACCCTTCTGTATGAGGCAAAGAAGTTCAAAGAAGCCAACAGCTTCAAATTCTGCTGGGCGAAAAATGGTTCCGTATTTCTCAGGAAATCAGAGAATTCACCGATCCGCAAATTTGCAAATATGGAGGACCTAAACGCATTTACCCAAGGATGGAGATAAGTAACGCAGTGACAATATTATTGTTTGTTTTTAATATCTCACCTATGATATGATTTCAAACGCGCTTTAGATGCAAAAGCAAACCAGAAGATACAAAGAACAGGACTGAAATAGAAAACTCTTTCTTAAAGAACTTCCATATTATAACTTCACTGGCAACTTAACTCTTGACCACGGGCAATTTAACAACTCTCTGATCCAAAATCAGCTACCAACTAAGAGACAACTCGAAAACCTAAATGGTTTGCATGATCTTGATCTTTTCAGACTAAACTCAAATCTTGATGACAGTTTAAATACCAACAATAACTTATTCAATCAACAAATCTACAGCCGTTATTATTCTCCGTATAATTTTAATAAAAACCTAAATACCCAAATAAGAGACGTGATGGAAACAAGCTTTTCGATTTTTCATAAGAATATCATCAGTTCAAATCACAATCTCGAAAAACTCCAAACCAACTACTTATCAGAAATGGATTTTCAGTTTGATATTATTGGACTTACAGAAACGAAAATAACTAAAACGACTGGTAATATTAGCTTTGAAATTCCAGGTTACACTTTTGAATACGTAGCCACACCATTGGCGTCAGGAGGCGTCGCGCTTTTTATCAATGAAGACCTTAATTACACAGTGCTTGAAAGGGTCTCTTGCAAGGCGTTTCAAGCATTGTGGATAGAAATTTCCCATGAGAAACAAAAAAATGTCATATGTGGAATAATTTATCGTCACCACAACTCCCCAGATCAATTCATTGAATATTTTAATGATACAATCGAAAAGCTGGCTTCCACTGGGAAAACACTTTATTTAATGGGTGACTTTAACCTATGTCTTTTAAAGACGGAATCATCTTCATATAGTCAGGATTTCCTACTGGCCCTACAGAGTTTTTATCTTGTTCCAACTATTGACAAACCAACACGCGTTCGTAATAACTCAGCCTCTCTTATTGATAATATTTTCATTAACAATCCTGATCAAGTTCTAATTAGTGGAAACATTATTACCGATGTCTCTGATCATTTTTCTCAATTTTGTATTTTGAAATCTAAGCGAGACAAACCTGTCAAGAAAACAATTAAAAAACGCGACTTCTCTCAATTCTCCTCTGAGGAATTTAATAATGATTTGTCCGCGATCGACTGGGATGCTATTATTGCCTCAAAAACAAATAATATTGATGAACTATTCTCATCTTTCTACAGAAAATTAAATTCAGTCGTGAATAACCATGCGCCTGTTAAAATTTTATCCAAACGTAAAATTAAACAACTTGCAAAACCGTGGATAACAAAAGGAATAAGGACATCAATAAAAATAAAGAACAAGCTATATGTAAATGGAATACACAGCAAATATAAATATTATAGAAATAAAATTACAAACCTTATTCGTTTGAGTAAAAAACGTTATTAAAATGATTTCTTTGAGAAAAATACAAATAATATGAAAAAGACGTGGAAAGTAATAAATGAATTAATAAATAACCAAAGGACAAAAAGCAGAGTGTTAACGAAGCTGAAAGACCCAAGCAATAACAATCAAATAACACAAAATCCTTCCAGATTACCAAATATTCTAAATAAGCATTTTGCAAATGTTGGTAATTTACTAGCAAGTAAATTGCCAAAGAAAGATAACTATATGAGTTATCTTGGTAAATTGAAATCACCTGATTCTTCCTTCTTTTTCAAACCCATTACACCAGAAGAAGTTAAACAGGAAATATTATCCCTACCAAATAGTAAATCCTGTGGCTTATACTCCTGCCCTACACAACTGCTTAAATCTTCTTGCAATATCATATCTCCAGTTCTTTCTCATATTTTCAATTTATCTGTTATCCTTGGTGTCTATCCTTCAAAACTTAAGATTTCTAAAATAACGCCAATATATAAAAGTGACGACGAGACCGACCCTTCAAACTATCGACCAATATCTCTTTTGTCTAATTTTAATAGGATTTTTGAAAAACTTTTGTACTACCGGATGAAGGAATTTATTGACAAAAACAACCTATTGTACTCCTCACAGTATGGCTTTCGCAAGTCACATTCCACAGAGCATGCAGTACTTGATATTGTCGAAGATATACTACGTAATATGGATAAACGGTACTTCTCATGCGGTGTCTTCATTGACCTGAAAAAGGCATTTGATACGGTCAATCATGAAATATTACTCGATAAATTGAACTTTTACGGTTTCCGTGGATTGATAAATGACTGGTTTCAATCATATTTAAAAATAGAACACAAACAATTCAGATTGGAGAGCACTTATCAACAAAACTTATCTCCCCCTGTGGTGTCCCCCAGGGATCAGTCCTTGGACCTCTTCTATTTTTACTTTACATAAATGACATTCACCTTTGTTCTGATAAACTAAAATTTTATCTCTTTGCAGATGATACTAATATACTTTATGCTGATAAGAATCTTAAGGCGATCGAGCAAACGGTTAATGTAGAGTTGAATAACGTACATGACTGGTTAACTACAAATAGGTTGACATTGAATACAAAAAAATCAAATTTCTTAATTTTTCGTCCTCGTCAGAAAAAAAATGCATTTTTCTCCACAAATAGGTATTTTAGATTGTGAGACAAACCGAAGAGTTAGTTTAGAGCAAAAAAGTTATATCAAATATCTAGGCGTTTTAATTGATCAAAATTTGTCATGGAAGAACCATGTTGACTCTGTTATCGTAAAAATAAGTAAAACAATAGGGATGATTGCAAAGCTGAGGTACTTTGTTCCCTCTACTGTCCTTGTAAATATTTACAATTCATTAATTCTACCTTATATAACTTATGAACTCCTTGCCTGGGGCAATGCGTCAAATGCTTATTTAAACAAGATTTTAGTTCTTCAAAAGCGAGTTTTGCGCTTAATCTATTTCACCGATCGAAGAGAGCATGCCATCCCTTTATTTGCCAAAGCAAAAATTCTGCCTGTTACGTTCCTCTATTATGAAGCCGTAAGTAAACTTATGTTTGACGTGCACAACCAGAGGGCTCCCATTAATATTTTGAAACTATTTACTAAAACATCTCATATTCATACCTACAATACTCGATCATCCAAATCGCAGCTCTTTAGTACAAAGTACTCTAGACTTAACCTACAAAAAAAGGCTTTCTCGCGTGTTGGTGTCAAAATTTGGAATAAGATACCGAAAGAATTCAAAACGTTATCAAAACATTCCTTTAATAAACAAATAAAAACCTCTTTATTTCAGATACTAGATAATGAAGATTCTTATCTTGATGTTGAAAAGATCTCCTCTAAACTTAAGGACTGCATAATTAAAACAAATTGATCCGATTGCTTTCAGTACTAATTTATTTGCTTCTATACTTTATTGAACAACTATTGATGTATTTACCAGTTATGCTTCTCTTTATAATTTAACAATATCTAACTATTTAGTTTTTAATTTTCTTTATATATTGTAAATAATGTTTGTTGATGATTGACCCGTCTCAAATAGCAAATTTGCTATCTGCGGGTCAACATAATCTAAATTACTTTGTAAGAAAAAGAAAAAGAAAGTGTGTGTAATAAAGTGTGTGTTTACACCATCAAAAAGAATTTGATAGCCATCTTACACCACTCTATCCAAGCTGGAGATTCAGCAAAGCAACACAGATTTTGTCCCCCTGACAAGAACTTCTGGTTTGACTGGCAACAAGAATGTTGACCAACAAAAGGGATGACTGCCTACCCCTGGTTTTTGTGGAATTGTTGCATTCCGCCCTCACAATGTTAAGTTACACAGAACTGAAATGAGTGCATCAATTCTCTGGTTTGGATTCAGTGCCCAAAGCATAAATGTCATGATGTGAAAGTAATTCTCTGTGCTGTGGCTTCTGCAGTATTGCAATTTTATCATGGGACTGTTAATTGCCAAAGAAATCATCAAAGACCACCATATTTTTACTCAAACATTTCAATTTTCATTAGTTTGTACACTTGTAGATTTTTAAAGCATGTTGTAATTCTATATAATTTTATTCGTAATTTAGTCTAAACTTTCCTGATAACTATTATAATTAGCTTTTATTATCATTAATTGCAAATTTACTCAAAATAGACTTCTAGGAGAGGAAAAAAGTACTACATGGTTACTGTTTCGATATTTAGTTGATTGTGTCAGAGCTTTGTATTCTGATACTTGGCAATAAATATTAGTTGGTAAAAAGCAAATGGTGACTGCTGTCTTACATCAGTTACTCTGGGAGACTGGAAAGACACAAAGGCAAAGAAGGTTCAAGTTAACCAATGAGCAAAGTATTTCTAATTCAGGCCAAACATGCAGATAAGAAATTAATGCACCCACCCAGTCTCCCTACTTGGAAACTTGAAGCCACTAAGAAGCAAATGGTAGATCATGAAGACATTTAGTTAACACCATAAACTCATCTGAAAGCAGCAATCCCTTCTGCCACACTTACAACTTCATAAATATCTCCGCCAACTAATCCTTTTTATTCTCTACATTCCCCTTTGGGAGAGCCTTCATGTGTCTGCTTTAAATGCCATGTTTTATGCTACCACTCAAGCATCAACCAAAGCACAGAACAAAGAAAACTCCAACCTTTCAAATACTGCTCACAAGAATTGACAGATACAAAATTAATGTCCTTTTATACCATCTGTGTATGGAAAAAACAATTCCCAGTTTTAACTAGTCATAATTGATTTTCAATGAGTAAATATCAGTTTTATATAAACTAAGTCTTAATAAGTAAATTAGATACCAATAAACAAAACAAATGCAAATTTGGTCATGTGCAATAGTCTTTATGGTCCATGCATAATGTTCAATTTTTTCCAAAAATTACTTTAAATTTTGTGCAATTCAGCTTACTAGCTGCAATATGATATTGTGTGCATATTTTGCCTGATAAATCCATTAAATTTATCAAATATTTATCCAGCTAAAAATTCTGCCAAAGTTAATCCAACAACAAAGACAAGCCCACTACTTTTGCCCCCCTCAGACCACAAATAGCTTTATACCCAGGCCAATCACAGGGACACCATGAGTGACACACATGCCCCAGCCTTGAAATCAATAATTGAATAATTCTGCTGGAATTTTCAAGATCAAAGTGCCAAATTCATTATGGTATTAAGTAGCTGTGTTTCTGGCCACAGCAGAAAATACTGAAAGGCTGGGCAAAAAAGCTTGTTTAAGTCTTCCAAAAAGGCAAAGAAAGAGAGGGAAAATGCAATAAATTTATCTTGAAGATAAAAATGTCCAGACATTGATTCAAGTGAAATTTGAAAGAGAGGGAAAATGCCATAAATTTATCTTGAAGATAAAAATGTCCAGACATTGATTCAAGTGAAATTTAAGGCAGGCTATCCATGACTATGACTATGTTCACAGAGCATTTATGGTCTTTAAAATATTGGGTTGTACCGGGCGAGAGGGGGGGCATGTTGAAACAACACATAAGCTCTTGTTTTTTACCATAAGAATTAGAGTGTTTGTACGAATAAATTTAAGATATATCAGATATAAGATGACTCGCCTCGTTTGGCTCACCAAGTGTCCGTACGTTCCCCCAAGCTTCGCCCTCGGCCACAAACACTGTAAACTGGAGGGAACTCACTCGATATCCTTTTTTCTTCGAAGTCTTCGTCCTCGTGAGGTCGTCCCCACTTCATTGCGACCCTCCCATCACCAGATAAAACCCTACCGGCATCAAATCTTTACTTGAAAATGTTCCCCAGGTCAAGAGTCAACCGACGCAGTACAAGATTTCTAGGGTCAGGAGTAGGCGCAGTGATTTAGATAAACATTCTACGTGAACAACCCTCCGGCACTTTGGAAAGATGCTGATTTTTCGACCAAAAATAGCCCATTCTCCGAGTTAAGAGCTTCAACTTTTCTTTTGTGAAAAAGCAAGAGACTTAACAAAAAGATTCTTCCTAAATTACGATTGTTACGATGCTGACCTCGCTACTACGAAACAGCTGTTCAACCCGTTACCCTGCTGTAGATTTCGTCGAAGGAGTCACAGTATAGTTCTCAGACCTCTCGCGTCATTGAAACCTTGTAATTCAAGGGTTATGGGCTTGATCTAGACTCAGAAGACTAAGCGTCACCCCGTTTCGTTGCAGAATTATATGCCCCCACTTTTAACTTGCTAAAGGGTATAGATCCCTGATTCGAGGTGCCTATGACACATTTTCGCATTTTCTGATTAATAGCTATAGTTAAAATTAGAAATAATCCACTTTAGTGCCTAGCGAGTTTTCCTGAATAGACCATTTTTTTGGGCATTGAAAGTACAATTTGGCGGCCAAAAGTGTCGGCCAAAACAATTATGTTACATAGCTGTGACGTGGAAATCTGTGAAGACACGTTGGCAACTATGTGGAGAAAGGGGAAATCAAGAAGAAAGGACGAACATATTGGGTGGCCGGAGCGCCAAATGATGTTGGCTACAAGAATAATGCACATATACCGGATATTTCTAGACACTGCTTTCCAAAGGATGTAGATGTCAAATCAGGGGAAGATAACAGGTTGATCACAAGCTGCTTTTAATTAGGCTCTCCAGACGGAAAAAAGCTGAATTGGCTGGAGTCCTACCACCATGACCGCAAACAGTGTTACGGGAAAATTTACTGATTTTCTCGTGTATGTTATTCAGAACATATTTTTTCGTAAACTTCCACATTTAACCATTTCAAGTCCTTTCATTTTAATAAAACAAAAAAAAAAGTATAAAAACCACAGTAGCTTTTGAATAGATTTTTGTTGTTACTCGCTTTCATCATATGCACCTCCTTTTCGGCACTCTTTTTATTTATTACATGGTTTTCTTAGGTAAATATAAGTGTTAATGGTCTTTCTGGAAAAATGTTTTCATGGTAGTTAGGAGCCGAGTTTATACTCGTAACTTTAATTTCTTTTCATACCTCTTTTCCTACCTTCTACAGTTTAGTTGATTGCAATTTGTGTACGCTAGAGGTCATGTCGCTTGTTGGCCTGACTTAGAATAAAGCTTACTGTGGAACCAAATATTGTCTTATCCTTGACGTCCGTATAAGCCCGCTCGAAGTAGATCTCCGTGTACCAGGGAATCGTGACGAGTTTCCGTTCTCGCAAGCCAAGTGGCATCTACCGAACTAATTCCCCCCGTTTGTACGTTTTTCCGAAAATTCCAGTGTAGCAAGCGAAAACTTATCGTCACAACAGTGCGTTGGGATTGACGGAGTCAAGTCTAACAACAAAGACTTGCAACGTGGACTGCCCCTGGGATCCGTACTTGGCCCAATGCTGTATGCACTATATACTTCCCCACTAGGCGACATCATCAAACGTCATGGGATGGGATATCACTGATACGCAGACAACAATAGCTTTATTTTGCTTTCAAACCCATACCAGGTGAACAACAAGCCTCCTTAACATACATTGAGGCATGTCTTAGTAAGACTGGATCATGGATGGTACAAAATAAGCTCAAACTAAATCGAGACAAGACAGAATTTCTTGTGCTGAATGCACAACACCGTCCTCAACCAATGATTGACTAAATCAAAGTAAACACGGATCGAGTCGAGCCCCCTTTTTCTGCAAAAAAAAAATTGTTGTTATCTTTGATCAGAAAATTTCCCTGGAGAAGCACTCGCATACACATGCAAGTCATCGTTTTATCATTTACGTAATATAGCGAAAAGAAGAAACTGTCTGTCGAAATCAAACACTGAAATTTTGATCCATGCTTTTATCTTCAGCAAGCTCGACAGCCGTAACTCTCTACTATATGGACTTCCTCAATTCCTATTGGATCGCCTCCAAAATGTACACAACTGCAGCACGATTTATAACAAAAAGTGAGAAGCAGGATCACATAACACCAATTCTCTAGGAATTGCACTGGCTTCCTGTGTGACAAAGGCTAGAGTTTACACTGCTGTTGTAAACATACAAAGCATTAAATGGTCTAGCGCCACACTACATAAAAGACATGTTGCAGCCTTACGAACCAGCAAGAAAACTACGATCAAGTAAACGAAATCTTTTAAAAGTACCGTCACCCGAAAAATATATATATATATATATATATATATATATATGTGATAGGCTAGGATCTTTATCGTTATTCATTATACTTTATCTATCTATTAGCATATTTTGATTTTACAAAATTTAAGTAGAATTCACATATAGTAGATTTATATCCATCATTTTATAACTTTTAAAATATTTTAAATCTATTTTTACAATTATTTCTATTTTATTTTTCTTAGCAATAGATATGGACTTCGCAGGAGATTCATATGTTTTTAATAGCGCTAATTAGATATTCTTAAATCGTGTATTTACATATTTGTTCATCATAAGTGGGTTAGTTTTACTTTTCTATTTCTTTTTTTATTTTAAAGCGCCATTGGGCTTAATGGAAATGGCGCTATAGAAATTTTGTTATTATTACTATTATTATTATTATTATTATTATTATCATTATTACTATCGTTGTTGTTATTATCATATATCAAGGAGGTTAGCTCTATGGAAAGAGGGCGAGAAGAAATGATCCACTGAATAAAGCTAAGATGTTCGCAAAACTGGTTTTGGAGGGTCAGATAAATTCCACTCTTCGGTACCTTAGTGAACAGGACTCTGGGGGCATTCTTCCACCTACTGATGATGTAATGATCCCACTTCAGGATAAACATCCGAGTGCACAGAAGGCCCAGCTAAGATCCTTGGTCTTTGGCCCAATCGAAGATATCCCTCATGTTATCTATCACCAAATAAATGAAGAAATGATAAAAGAAGCGGCACTTAAGACAAAAGGTTCTGGTGGTCCTTTGGGGATATATGCAAATGGTTTTAGAAGAGTGCTCGCTAGCAAGTCCTTTAAGAAGTCTAGTGCAAGTCTTTGCGACGCCATAGCCATGCTTCCTAAGAGACTTTGTACAGAGCTTGTTGATCCTGCTACAATCGAACCAATTTTGGCAAGTCAATTTATTCCTCTCGACAAGGGCAATGGTGAGTCGGAGAGGTGGTGAGGAGAAAAATCGCCGAGTGTGTAACAAGAGTGACAAAGCAGGATCGAACGCTTTTAATTCGTTGAACAGGGCTTCTGCCTTGCATAATGTCGCTGTTCTTTGTCCTACTTTAGCCACATACGCCACCAACACCTATAGCGCTCCTGCGCGCCACTTTGTCACGGGCGGTAAAGAACTGAAATCTACAGAGGGAACTACACAGGGTGACCCCTTAGCAAAGATCTTCTATACTATAAGCCTTCAGCCTTTAATCACCCATCTCAATCTATTTAGCAACGCAAAGCAATGCTGGTACGCTGATGATGCAACATGCGCTGGTTCGCTCGAAGAGCGAAGGAAGTGGTGGAACGGGCTAAATGAAATGGGACCTAGCCTGGTTGGTCACCAAACCAGAAAAGGAGAACGAAGCGATGGAAGTATTCGGTGACACGGCAATAAAAATATCGACTCAAGGCCAAAAACATGTGGGCGCCGTGCTAGGCTCTAGACCTTACCTAGAGGAGTACATGAGAGGGAAGGTAGAGGACTGGGTCGAGCAAGTGGCGAAGCTCGCAGAATTCGCTGCAGCTAATCCACAAGCCTCATATGCAGCCTTTACTATTGGATTGAAACATCGTTGGACTTATTATCTCAGAACACTGCCTGACATCGAAGATCTGCTAGAACCGCTAGAGCGCGCAATAGGCAATGTACACCCGCTGAGCGTGAATTATTAGCACTTCCGGTGAGGCAAGGGGGACTGGGTCTCACAAACCCATACCGAAACGCGACTAAGGAGTATAAAGCCTCAATCAGGGTAACACAGCCTCTAGTAAAGCAGATAGAGGCTCAGGCACTTGAGCTTCCGGATGATGATGACATACGGAAAATGCAGCAGTTCAACCGAAGGGAGAATGAAAAACATCCTAGAGAAAAGTTAGAGGAAGTAAAGAGCGTACTCCCTGATAACACCAGGAGAGCCGCTGTCCTTGCTACAGAAAAGGGCGCGTCTAGTTGGCTAACAGTTACCCCGTTAAAGGATATGAACTTTTCTTTAAACAAGAGAGAGTTCAGGGATGCCGTTCATCTCCGCTATGACTGGCACATAGGCTGACACGCCCTCCACTTGTATTTGCGAAGATGCTTTTAAGGTGGATCGTACCATGGTGTGTAGACGAGGAGGATTCATCATCCAGAGGCATAACGAGCTGCGTGATCTTGTGGCCGATTTGCTAAACACTGTTTGCCACGATGTGCAAGTGGAACCCGTTCTCCAGGAGATAACGGGAGAAGTGCTGACGAGGGGTACGAACCCAGCACCAGATGCCCGATTGGATGTTCACGCTCGTGGGTTCTGGGATTGGCAAGGCTCTGCCTTTTTTGACGTAAGAGTTTTCCACCCAAACGCAGAGTCTTACAAAGATCTCACTATTCAGCAGATTTATCGCAAACATGAAGATGAGAAGAAGAGGTTGTACGCGAACAGGGTTTTGGAAGTTGAACGAGGGACTTTTACACCTTTAGTCTTTACTACTATCGGAGGCATGGCGGACGAATGCAAGCGTTCCCACAGTAGATTCGCGGAGCTCATATCTATTAAGAAAGGAGAGGAGTACAGCACAAAGATTTCATGAATACGTTCAAAAGTGTCCTTCGCTCTACTTAGGTCAGCCTTACTTTGCCTAAGAGGTTCACGCACCACTAGGCGTGTCCCTCTGAACATTGAACATTGTGACTTTGAGATCCAAAAAGAACAAGCAGGATTTAGAGAATAGTTTTTTTTATTTATCTTTTTATATAACATTTATTTTTTATTATCTTCTCTTTCTTTAAAGTTCAAGAAGTAAACGTAAACGAAGCGTGTATCCGTTAGTTTTTTCTTAGATTTTTATTAAAAATTTTAATGTATTTGTCGATTTTTTTTAAGGAATTTATCATAATTTTTTGTAAATATTTTTAGTGATTATAGTGAATAAAGAATTTGCATTTGTTGTTGTTGTTGTTGTTATTATTATTATTATTATTATTATTATTATTATTATTATTATGATTTCAGTTATAAGTAATGCTGATAAGAGGGCCTGTTCCCACACCGTACACCACAGTTCTACATTCTTTACGGCTGACATTTCGCAAGCGAAGAATGGTGAGCTCCTTATTGTTGTATATTTCACGCGCTTGAGATGTACTCATACTCCTTGTCTTTCCACATGACTACATTTGCGCTTTTCTTATCGTATGAAAATCCTATCAATTGTAGTTTCCATCGTATTTTAATAACAGAAATACATCATTTGTAATAAAGTTCAAGCCCTTTCCTGAGCTGACCGACAATACTATCCAACAGTTCCAAATCTGCAAACCGTATAAAATCCTTATGAGCAAGTGGCATTTTCTACAGCAACAACCATTGGTAAGAGAAATCCTCAAAGAGCTGATAATATCTTACAGAAAGAGGTGTTCACTCAGACATACTCGCGAGAGGAAAATTATAATTCCCATCTTTATCACGCATCTCGCCTTTAAAGAATCTCGTATCCCACATCCTGCCTCGCTTTAAGCCTCATCCTACATCCTGCCTAACCCATGTTGGACCCTCTCTACTGCTTTCATTCAGTATATGGGATTCACTGTTGGATTTAATACACTGAACACGCAGGAAATCTGCAGAGAGCACGTTGAAGTTGTTAAAAATGTTTTGATTACCTTTATAACTAAGATGCAGTTCTCCCTTGTTTAGGCCATTCTCTGTGATCTTTAGATGCTGGATAAGTTTCCATTCCATTAGCTCTTTAGATGTATATTTGCATCTTTCACTGCTCCATTGAATTCACCGTTGTAGCTTAAATGTAGCGGTGGCCATTAGCAGTTAAAACGGTTGATCCGAATGAATAAAATCCGCGGTGAAGAACTAACACAAGCGACATAAACAAAAGGAAATTATTCAGGAAAGAGTAACAGAATTTTGATGAAAGAAATGCGCGCAGAACAAAAGGCCTGAATAAAATGTGACAAAAGAATAGTAGGAATTTGTAATCAAGCGAATTTTTGGTGGGAACAGTTATTTCCTGGAAAAACAAGATCAGGGATCACCGGATCACCGGATCACCGGATCACCGGATCACCGGATCACCGGATCACCGGATCACCGGATCACCGGATCACCGGATCACCGGATCACCGGATCACCGGATCACCGGATCACCGGATCACCGGATCACCGGATCACCGGATCACCGGATCACCGGATCACCGGATCACCGGATCACCGGATCACCGGATCACCGGATCACCGGATCACCGGATCACCGGATCACCGGATCACCGGATCACCGGATCACCGGATCACCGGATCACCGGATCACCGGATCACCGGATCACCGGATCACCGGATCACCGGATCACCGGATCACCGGATCACCGGATCACCGGATCACCGGATCACCGGATCACCGGATCACCGGATCACCGGATCACCGGATCACCGGATCACCGGATCACCGGATCACCGGATCACCGGATCACCGGATCACCGGATCACCGGATCACCGGATCACCGGATCACCGGATCACCGGATCACCGGATCACCGGATCACCGGATCACCGGATCACCGGATCACCGGATCACCGGATCACCGGATCACCGGATCACCGGATCACCGGATCACCGGATCACCGGATCACCGGATCACCGGATCACCGGATCACCGGATCACCGGATCACCGGATCACCGGATCACCGGATCACCGGATCACCGGATCACCGGATCACCGGATCACCGGATCACCGGATCACCGGATCACCGGATCACCGGATCACCGGATCACCGGATCACCGGATCACCGGATCACCGGATCACCGGATCACCGGATCACCGGATCACCGGATCACCGGATCACCGGATCACCGGATCACCGGATCACCGGATCACCGGATCACCGGATCACCGGATCACCGGATCAGTTCAAAATGAATCAAATAAATTAAATAAATTAATAAGCGTGATTGATTGCTCATCTATGTGACTCAGTCAAGATCTCCCGTATGCTAAAGCGAAAATAAGAGAAAATACTAAATACTGAAAAGGCCATACAACTTTGTGGAAGTGTCAATTTTCGCCAACCGGCTATTAGAACTGCTATTGAAGACTAAAAGCTACAGAGCGGGTTTACTTGTGCATATGCTATATTCACATGAAATTTCTAAATTATCCCGAGTGTCGGTATGTGATTGCGTCTCTGATTTCCGTGCAATTTCAAAACACGAAGCCGTCTTCCTCATATTCTTAAAGGAAAAGCAGCTGGAATGCATCTGAAGAATCACTTGCTTAGAAGAAGACGTTTTAGACGTTTTTCCGATGGGATTTGACAAGAGACATGATTCGGAAAGTGACAAAATTGTATCGCCCCACTGAGTTGTTGTTGTGAGTCTGGAGTACACATGGAGGCAACAAGTCGAAAATCTCAAGAACACACACTGGAGAATTGAATCAGTTCTTAGTCTTACGTGATTTTTTTTTAAAGAAATTACCTAACGACTAACGAGGAAGAATTGTTTTTTCTTTTATTTTGTCACCAGTAAGCACAGCAGGCAGGAAATTTAGTTCCACACTTTTGATCACTTCTTACAAAATAAAGGACCTTAACGTTTTCCGATTGTCTGTTTCTCGATAGCTTTAACAGGGGAACCGCACCAACGGTTGAGCATGGTGCGCAAAAGCAGAAGTGCTTAAAAAATCTACAAGTATTTTCGCTGTCACTAGCTGGAGATGACGACAAATCCATATTCACAGCATTATCAGTAAACACAGTGCTCGAGTTAGAAAGATGATAGCCACAGGAGTTGTTTCGAATCTCAGCTCTGTGAACAAATGACGTCACAGATTTTCACTCAGACTTGCGAACGACTCGCAACCGGTTGTCTGTCTGGTGTCTGTCGTGTCTCTTGTCAAATCCCGTCGGACATGAAACCCTCTACCCTCGAAAAAAAGATAGACTCCAGGCAGTCCAGGGTCCGTTGCAGGTAGTGGCACCATAAGCAGTCTATTTTTTTTATTAATTAAAAAAAACGGGAGAAAAAAGGTACCCTCGACCCTCGACATGAAACACTCGACCCTCTACTCTCGATAAAAAGATCAACATGATCTCGAGACCAAAATAACGATTATCGTTATTTCTTAATTGGCCCTGAAATAACGAATAGCATAATTTCAGTGCATGAGACCTTCGGGCTCGAAGCTTGGGAACTAGTATTCAGGGAAAGATAAAATGGCGGCTTACGGCGGCGGAGGAAGTCTCAGTAGTTCAATATTTTAGCGTGAAAAGGCTTAGGTGTTGTGATCTGGTTCTCAAGTAAAAAAAAAATCACGGTCTGCAATGGCCCTACCACCTTTTGAAAACATTGAAACGGTGGTAAAAAGGAGCAAGTTTCGAAGTCTAAAGGAAAGATGGGTAAGCTGAGTTTCAGTCAAATATCATGACATTTGAGATGTAATTTCGATACCGAATAAATAGTTCTACATGGTTATACACGCATAGGATTCTGTTGTTTTCACGTGAAGGCCATTTCAGCCATTCCTGCCACTTGTAAGTGGTAGGAAATAAAAGATATGCATACTTGTTTCGTATTGAAGACCTGTGAAATCACAAATTTGATTTATTTCTTCTTTGTTTTAGGTGGTCATTATCCATTATTTTTGGAAGTCGATGCTGATGAGAAAGAAAAAATGTTTACGATTATTTCTTCTCTCGAACGTTTTACTATTTAGGTACCAAATAATCTTGATACTGAAGACCATTGCATCCTATTATGAAAAATTTACCCCCTGATTGGTTTGTCAACATGTATGATGTAATATACCTTGTGATTTTTGGGATTTTCACATGTAAACTAGAAATACCTGTAGAGGGTAATGATGTACTTAATGCAAAGTGTTTTGGTACAAAGTCTGCTTTGCTGTAATCTACCTGAAGGTGCTTTTTATATGCTAGTAACACTTGCACAGCCCAGTCAAAATGTTCTTTAGTAGTAGACAAGCTGGCTGTTGTAATTATAGGCAGCAGAGGCCAAACCTCATCCTGAAAAGCAGTCTGAAAGGTGTGAAGTCAGTGGAAGATACTTCATCGTAGGTGGGCAAATTGCAGGCTGTCAGCCCATTTTGAGTGAGTAGTTAAACTCAAGATCGGCTATTTTAACTAATTTTATTGAGAGCCAAATCCTGCAAGGCTTATATTCTGTATTAATTTGAAGTGTTACTTTTATGATTCTTATTTTGCAGTAAGTGGGCTTGTTGTGGCCATTTTTCTCTCAAACATTTTTTTCAGCCTAGTCAAAATATTTTTTAGAAGTAGGCAAGCTGGCTATAGTAATAGTAGGTAGAGGCCAAACCTTGTCCAGACTAGACGCCTAACAAATGTTCTGTGTGGACAGCCAAATCCCTGGTTACCGGCACATTTTGACTAGGCTATTTGTTATTTAGCTACTAAGTAATCTTATTATTAAAGATTACTGCATTCCTTTTTAATAATTTGCTGCCAATTGTATGCTGTATATAGCTTATGATTTGTGTGATTTTCAAGAGTAAATTAGAAATACCTGAAGATGGTAATGATGTACTAGATAACGTACTTGACGCAAAGCAATTTTGGCACAAAGAGTATGCCTTGTCCTCTGGTGATTTTAACATGATAATAAGATTTGTTATTCAAATAATATACATCAACTGGAATGGGAATATTGAAAGAAAAATAATAATGTTTAACCATAATTAGTTTTGGTTTTATGTCTAAATTAAGCACTTACTTGAAGATCACTGCACTGATCAGGCCCCGAAGGCCAAAAAAGTGCTGTCTGCTGTTAGTTTAATATATATACTAGCCCCGGGTTAGGGTTAGGGTTAGGGTTAGGGCTAGGGTTAAGAACGGAACTTTTCACACTAGTCAAAATGATGCAACTGGTTAACATGGTCCAACCGGCCAAAACCAGGTTAAATTGGGTAAAACGGTGAAAAGATTTTAATTACATGACATGGTCCAATTGGAAGAAACGATCTCACTTAGTAAAATGGTGCAACTGGCTAACATGATCCAACTTGTTAAAATGATGCCAATATCTAAAATGGATAAACTGGTTTAAATGATCCAACCAGTTGAAATGGTCTAACAGGTTAATGCATGTGTAACCAGTGAAATTGCTTCAAATAATTCAAGTAATCAACCTGGAAAGGATGGTAACATTAGTTAAAAAGATCCAGCATATTACAGTGATTCAACTGGTAAAAATAATCATCCAACTACTAAAAGTTATTGAACACCAATCAAAATTAATCCAACTGCTTCAAATAATCCAACTAGTCAAAATTCTCCAAGTGGTTATTTAAGTGAAAAAGGTGAAAATCTTCTTGAAAATATATTTTTGAAGAGGCTTAAGCCCTTACCCTAAACACTAACCCTACCCCCAAACCCTAACCCCAAACCTCCACCCTAGCCCTAACCTCAACTGCAGACCCTCTAACCCTAACACTAAGCCCAAACCCTAACCCTAACCCTAACCCTAATCCCAAACCCTAGCCCCACACCATAACCCTAAAACCTAACCCTAAACCCTAAACCCTAACCTATAGCCCTCAACCTAGACCTAACGCTAACCCTAACCCTAACCCCAACCTTCTCTATCTATCCTGTAAGTGTACTAGTCGGCCTATCGTTTGTTTTTCAGTAAACTTTCAAGTAGTTACTGAAATTTACAAACACAATACCAAAAACCCTGCAATTGAATGCTTGTAGAAAAATATTAACGCCAGCCCTAAGCATAGCCTCACCCTAGCCTTAACCGTAATTCTAACACTAAACCCCGCTAACCCTAAGCATAATTTTACCTTAGCCCTAACCCTGATTGTAACACGAAACCCCTCTGACCCGAAGCAACCCAAACTCTAACCCTAACCAGGTAATGGGCTCCTGCCCTAACCCTATCCTCAACCCTGACTTAAACCCTTTACCATAGCTTAGGATTGGTTTGGGGTTTGGGTTAGGTTTAGGATAGCACAGAGTTAGAGTGAGCACAGGACGAAATAGCATGATTCCGTAATTCGGAAAAATGAAACTCTATGTTTGCACGTCATTCACTTCTTCCTTGGACCTGTTATGTTTCCGTTATGATTCTTGAACGGAAATATGACGACACGTTTCCGTTGCATTTCTGTCAACGGAATATTATAGTCGCCTGTTTCCGTTACGTTTCCTTGTACGGATTCAAACTTTTACCGTCAAGTAAAACATATATATATATATATATATATATATATATAGTAGTTGCAGTTATATATATATATATATATATATATATATAAAGTGCTGTACAGTTCTTACACCACGTTACCATGATCGTTCGAGGACAACAAAGGCAAATTGACGTGCATTAGGTGTATACGTTCGTAAGAATCATAAGAAGTCCTAAAAGCTTCGTTGTTTTACACTGAGCTATGTGCATGTTAATTTTGGAACTGTTTCGAAACCTTACAAAATTGAATCTTTTAAACTTACCCTGTGCTTAGATTTTTAAGCAGCTGGATCATTTGAGCCAGTTTAGTCTCTCAAACCAGCAATACAATACTTGGCTAACTGGATAGTTTTAGGGTTAGGGTTAGGATTTTCAAGTAGGCACACGCAGTTGTGTGGATATTGTGGTGCATGGAGTTTGGTAGAGTGTAGATTTTAGCAGTATTTGCCAGTGTTGACATATTTATAAAATTATGGTTCCAAAGTGCGTGTCACTGTTGAGAACCCAAGAAAATCATGAGAAAGTCGCCGTGGATTAGCCATAAAAATAAGCCCAACTCTGAGTCAATGCCAAATCACAAGAAAGTTGTGAAACTCGCGCCAATGTAAAAAAAAACAACAACAACTGAGGTTCGAAGTATGCGTCGATGCTGACATCCTATGAAAATCATGGGAAACTCGAGGAGATTGGTCATGGTACCAACCAATGCCACTTTCCCATGAAAATCAAGAAAGCTGTGGAAACTAGCCAACATATGCTAGAATGACAATCTTCAATAAAATTCATATCTAATAAGGATGTGTGAAATGGCCAATATCGCTCTTGGCTGAGATACTGGTTTGCCGTGTTTTGGCAGTTATTTTGGCGAATATGGTTAAAATCAAATCTGTGTAAAAACAGTAAAATCAACGAATTATTGAGGTTCGTCAACATAGGGAGGATCCTCTTAGTCTAGAGAAAAACTTCTGCCCATGGCTAAAGGCGTTAAATTAATAAATTGATATATCTGGGCGGCATATCAAACAGCAACACTAAACTTCTCCTTTCTCACAGCTTTTTCCCCTTTAACATCTTTGTTCACTCCATTTTTTAAAGTAAAAACTCGTTTTGGAGGCATAAAGGTCTCTAAAGCAACGTTTCAAGATTTTATGGCGATCTTGTGAAAAACATGTAGTTCCAGCTAGTTTTGAGGGTTTTGGCAGCTATTTACACAAAAAGTGGGTAAAATCAGCCCAATTTGTTGTTTCTGACGGTTTTTATGCGTTTTTCCCCAAATTTTACTGAGAACACTGCGTTTTAGCTGGAATAAGTGTTTTCACATGGATTATATCCCTATTTTGTTAAAGACATCGTGTTTTTGAATGTAAAATAGGCTGATTTTTGCAACAAAAAAAAAGTGTTTTTCAGTTCGAATTGAGCGCTTTTGTCAACTTTTGCGTAAAATTTGGCAAAAACTCGTGCGTTCTGCCGGATTTTGGTGTTTTTAGATAGACTTCATTGCAATTTTACGAAATACATGTAGTTTCAGCTAGTTTGCAGCGTTTTGGGCTTCAGACCGGCAAGAGTGATGGTAGACACTCTTAGCAGAGATAATTGTGCTAGCAGATATTAAGATTTCACCTGTAAAGACAATAAATTAATTGAACACAAGAAAAAGGAAACTTCATAAAAAAAATTAGAATAATGGCGGGGAGAAAAGAGGGCTGCACTAAAGATTATGTACTTGTGTTCTTGAAGCTGAAAATTAACAAGGTTCCTGTAAATTAAGTTTACATGATAACCTAACAATTTGTGAAAATCACACAAATCCCAAGCTATATCCAGGGTTTTCTCTTAATAAAATCAACTCTTAAAACAAATTGGGATTTTACCTTGGTCCTTTTTTTTTACTTTTTATGTACATTATTAATGTATAAATAATGCTCCCCTGACTCTCCCCCAAATTTCCAGAACAAATGGAAACTCTTAAGAATGATCAAGCTTTACCTTATTATTAAAAATTTTTACATCTTGAATTATCAAATTATCACAGAGGATTTCTTGGTACTTTAACCTGTTTAACACCCTAAAAGAAGTGCACATATATACTACACACAATCAGCCCAGTCAAAATGTGCCACAGCCGACAATTTGGCTGCCTGCCACAATATAGCTGCCGCTAACTTCACACTTTTCATACTTCCATTCAAGACAAGGTTCAGCCTCTGCTGCCCATTACTATCACCAGCTTGCCTTCCACTCAAAAACATTTTGACTGAGCTCATACATACATATGTGGGAGATTAGGTTACATGAGCGAACCTGCACTATTGAAAGAGATCAATGAATTATAATTCAAAGAAACATTGATAAATAAAATAAATCAATAGAAATGACAAAAATCAAACTAACAGCAGACAGTACTCTTTCAGCCTTCTGGACCTGAGCAGTGCAGTGATCTTCGATTAAGTGCTTAATTTGGACATAAAACCAGAACTTGGTATAGCTAAATATTATTATTTTTCTTTTAATATTCCCACTCCAGCTGATGTATATTATTTGAATTACAAGTCTTATTAGCATGCAAAATCACCTATATACAGCATACAATCAGCAGCAAATTATTACAAAGGAATGCAGTAAATTTTAATAAGAATATTACTAAGTAGTTAAATAACAAATAGCCCAGTAAAAATGTGCCCGTTGCTGGGAATTTGGTTCTCAATAAAATTAGCTAAAATAGCCAATCTTGAGTTTTACTGCTCACTCAAAATGGGCTGGCAGCTTACAATTTGGCTGCCTACAATGAAGGGAGCAACTTCAGAATACCCCGCAACTCATTTACATGTCATTGAATAAGAATAGCGTCTATTGTGTTATGCCTCGATCTTCAAAGCCTCCCGACACATGTAAGTGAGGCGGACCAAAGTTGCGGGGTATTCTGAAGTTTAGCCCAATGAAGTACCTTCCGCTAACTTCACACTTTTCAGACTGCTTTTCAGGAAGAGGTTTGGCCTCTGCTGCCTATAATTACTACAGCCAGCTTGTCTAGTGACATTCCAGTTGACAAAGCAATCAAGGGTAATTTTATCATAATAGGATGCAATGATCTTCAGTATCAAGATTATTTGGTACCTAAATAGTAAAATGTTCGAGAGAAGAAATAATCGTAAACATTTTTTCTTTCTCATCAGCATCGACTTCCAAAAATAATGGATAATGACCACCTAAAACAAAGAAGAAATAAATCAAATTTGTGATTTCACAGGTCTTCAATACGAAACAAGTATGCATATCTTTTATTTCCTACCACTTACAAGTGGCAGGAATGGCTGAAATGGCCTTCACGTGAACACAACAGAATCCTATGCGTGTATAACCATGTAGAACTATTTATTCGGTATCGAAATTACATCTCAAATGTCATGATATTTGACTGAAACTCAGCTTACCCATCTTTCGTTTAGACTTCGAAACTTGCTGCCTTTTACCACCGTTTCAATGTTTTCTTGTTGTTCAAAAGGTGGTAGGGCCATTGCAGACCGTGATTTTTTTTTTACTTGAGAACCAGATCACAACACCCAAGCCTTTTCACGCTAAAATATTAAACTACTTCCTTCGCCGCCGTAAGCCGCCATTTTATCTTTCCCTGAATACTAGTTCCCAAGCTTCGAGCCCGAAGGTCTCACACATGCACTGAAATTATGCTATTCGTTATTTCAGGGCCAATTAAGAAATAACGATATTCGTTATTTTGGTGTCGAGACCATGCTGAAAAAGATAGACTCGACTGCCTGTGGTTCTGCACCACTCTGATAACCAGGCCCCCTCCCATGATAGTAACCCATAGTGCATTGCTCAGTGCAAGTACTCCGCTGTTTCTTCCGGTTCTTTGGCTGTGTACAAATTGTCATGGCCTGCACAGTTCGGAAGCGGATGAGGTTATAACGTCGGCATTAACTTAACCAACTGCTGAGCCCGTAAACGCTTGACATCATGTACTTCGATCAGGGTGAAGAAAGAGAACTAAAAGTTTCTGTTATGTTCAAACGAGCTCAAGGAAGAAAGAAAGTCCTGACATCAGTAAATTGGAAAGAGAGAGTTTTTGTGTTAACGCCTAAAAATCTTAACTATTTTGAAGGCAGTTGCGAGGTAAAATAAGGGGATTAATTTGCATATGTTATCTTCTAACAAGGAACAGTAATGAGCTAGTTTTTGTTAGTCGTGATACTATTTTGTTTTTATATTTTCGATTGAATAACAAAACGTTTCCTGGTTGCTATTAATGGCAATCAGTGCTTACGGAAACCTTCGTCTTAGGCTCCTCAAGGTATTTGCTTTCATTTTAGGTGAAAAATCGCGCACTGCCCTATCTTCCAAGTCCATTGTCAATATTTGATTCGATAATAAGTGCGCCAAATCAATCAAATGAATGTTTATATCGAATGTGAACCCATGAAGTGTTTCAATATTGGTTTAATTTAGATAATTTCATCGTTCTCCTTCATCAAATCTTTAATATTCATGCGGATAATTATGTTTATAATTTTTTTGAGAGAAAAGTAAATATGGAACGTATTACACACGCTAGCTCATAAGTCAAGGGTATTTCTTAGAGAGAGGAACATAGTCTTTGAATTCTTGCACTTACGATAAACATGTATTCTGTTTTGACATGAACATGTAAAAATAATCAGTTTTCTGTTGGCCAAACTGTTAGGCATTTGTAACAATGCGCCATAACTATGAAAAGTAATGTTTAAAAGATAGATTCTTTTAAATGTTATGGTTTTACACCTTACAAGAGAAATTTAATGAGTACTGAACAACTTTGATAGTAAGGTAAGATTTGGATTTTA